>NC_081349.1:66152847-66160605 GCF_029784015.1 Lycium ferocissimum
CTTTTTTTTAAAGGCATGACCATATTATGATTTCCCCCACATTTTCCCTGACCTTCTACTCCCAAGTGAAAGTTTTAAAATTCTTAAGAGCTTCTGAAAGAGATAAGATGTTCTATGATAATGATGATATGATTTACTTTTGAGATTCCAAAGCCTATGAGATAGTGCTATTATGAGCTTGATAATCCCCATCTTTTATGATTTCATTGATGTTATTTTCTTGCTGTTGCCTCACCTCATGATACTAGTTCCCCTTCAAGGTGAGACTAGAGATGATGTTTGATCCATAATATAATCGGAGGTTCCTGACCTTACGTCACTCCGATAAAGCTATGGCTTTCACTTAGGCTCTCATGCATGCTTTATGTTATTTTCACGTATGATCACACCCATGCCCAGTCGTGGGCAGACACCACCATGTCTTGGCGTAAGGGCGGCTATGATGATGATTACACCGTACCTCAAGTGGCTGGGCGTACACACTAGTGGGCAGCATGAGATGTTTACGCCGACGCGGAGGCCAAGACGCGGGCTAATGATAATCACCGTACCTATATGGTCGCGCTTTATGTATTTATATATGATATGATGTTGTTTATTATAAAGTTAGCATGCATGATTCTGCACTTGAGAGGCAATCGATTTACAGGTTATTCGTTTACTTATGTTCTCTCATTTCTTTATTACGGTTGATATACATGCCTTACATACCAGTACATCGTTCGTACCGATCGTCTTTTCTTTTATGGACGCTGTGTTCGTGCCCATAGGTAAACAGGGAGACTGTCCAAATTCTTAGGAGCTTATCCAGTAGACATACAGGAGCACTCCACCACTCCGGAGGTACAGCTTATAGGTATATTCTTTTGTGTACATATTGGGGCATGGCGGGGTCCCGTCCCGTCCTTACGATTTCAGCACTCCGGCCAGAGGCTCGTAGATACATATGTGGGTAGTAGATGTCTCATGATCTTCTTAGTATATCATGTGTATATCATTTTGTAGCCTCGTGGGCTTAAGTATTCATATGTTTTGAGAGATATTTGAGGATCGTGCATGATAAGCTTGTGTTGGAAATGGGGTATGTTCAAAGCCGAGCGTGATGATAAGTCTGATGGGTGGTGCTCGATAGTCGACCGGTACCCATCATGGCCCTCTAGTTGGGTCGTGACACCTAACGCACAGAAAGTTTAGCCGGGCTAACCGCGCGAACGTGCAGAAGGATTTTTAGGTCGGTGCCAACCGACTCTAATCCACTATATAAGGGATAACAAACCCATTTTCTCCATAATAAATCCCCAAATATTCCAGAAAGATTAACAAACGTTTGAGAGTTTATATACACCATAAAAGTGAGGATTTTGAGTAATTTCAAGAGATGGAGTATTAATCAAGGTCCGGATAGCGTGTAAGCCGCAATTATAGTTTCGTTTTGCGTTGGAGTTAGCCCGGATTCAAAGTAAATATTGAAGATCTTCCTATTCTAGTAAAGGTAAGGTGTGAATCTCTCTTTATTAATATTGATTTAGGAATATTTATGAGAATAAAAGTTATAGATAGTGGTATTGGTATTGTTGGCTTGAGCATTGAAGTTGAAGAAAGTTTTGGATAAACTTATACATAATTATCTTGTAGAATCTTGATGATATTGTTGTTGATGTTATTGGTATTGTTTGGGGAGTTTCTTTGGTATTTGGAGGAAGTATATAATATGTGAGAAATCTCTTGCCCAAATTTTCGTAACCCAAATTAGCCTTCGATAACTAGTACTTATAAGTTGATGGGAAATATGATAAAAGTATGATTAAAGATGTATTTCTCGATATCTAGGTTCGGGTGAAGGGCAAGCATCGGAGTAAGGGATTCTTTAAGTGGTGGCTTGACGGATAAGGTATGTAAGGTGTTTGTTTCTCTCTTTCTTTGGCACGAATCCAACTAGAATATGAACATGAGCGTTCCATAACAAATTTACACCACTCCTATGCTTTGTATTTCCAATCTTAATGCTTTAATTATTTGATTGGTTCTAAAATATTATCATGTTTATCATCATTAAGTTATTTCCTTGGATTCGATACGTATTCCATAAATTGTTCGGAGGTTACCGACCTTATATCACTCTGAAAGGTCGTTGTTACTTCATTGGCTCATTATGCATTGTGTATATATATATGGATGCACTATTTTACTACACCGAGCCGCGCTATAGTCGGCTGGGTACGACACCTTTTGTGCAGCCACTGATCAATTGGTATTACACACCGAGTCCCGAAAGGGCCGGGTTCCAAAAGGGCCAGGTACATTACACACCGAGTCCTGAAAAGGCCGAGTACATTGTAATGATGATACTATATATATATATAAGTATATACTTGCATATGATTTTTTAAACTCATGCATTGTATGTTGTACGTTCTCGGATGGCAGTCACTTCTATTCTTTTTATGTCTCCGTCTCCTACTTATGTTATTGACTCAAATTTTACATACTGCGTACTTTTACCCGTACTAATGTCCCGTTACACGATACACGGCATTTCATGCTGCAGGCTCTAACAGAGTTATTGGAGAGCAACCGCAGTAGAACTTCCAACTTCGTCGTGTACGTGTGCCACTACTCAGGACTTGCTATCTTTGGTACTTTTCTGCTAATGTAATATATGTTCATATGTACACTCTTAGAGGCTCATAGACATAGTGGGGTATGTAAGTAGTGTATATGGTCATGTTGGCATTATGTTAGTCTGCCCTGTTAGCCTTGCCGTCTTTATGATACTCCTGATGTTATAGCCACCTTGTCCGTTCGCATATGTACATGTATGTTGGATTATTGGATATTTCTATATTGGGCCTTTTCTGCGTATTGTGTGTATGATAAGTTATAGTATAAGGTATTCAAGGTAAGCGTTAAGTCAAATAGTTCCAGGCCTATGGGTCGAGCCCGTCATACTCCTCGTTCGGGGTGTGACACTAGTCCTCCATCAAAGAGGGAAGAGATTGAAGAGATGAGAAAGGATCCGTAGTGATGAATGGATGTATTACGGTAGTTCATATTGACAATGAAGCGAGGAGGTCACGGGAATGGAAAATAGCACTAATAATGATGATCATATTGTTAACAATGCAGATTAAATGATGAAGTATTGGATGAGATATGAGTAGATGCGAGGAAGGAGAACAGTCTTTGTAAATATAGATGATGGGTTTAGAAGTCACAAGGAAGTCCAATTGATAAAGCTTGTGCTACTTTTGGTTGTTATCACCTTCTAAAGAAGACATTGTCATGATGGCCGATATCTGCTATTTTGGTGATGAAGGAAAACAATCAAATGATGTCTGTTACTAAAAATTATCTCTTATTAAAGAATCGCATGCTTTAATTTCTCATGATTTGAACAAGATGGATAGAAACAATGAAGGAGATTTTGAAGAACCATGCATGCAAGGATTCAGATTTTAACAGAATAGAAGAAGTGGATTTGCTGCAACATAAGACTGATATATCTAAAGTGGCTGATGTCATTCACAAAGAAGTCAAAAAGTATAAAAAGGTCAGGAAGACCAAAAATGGTGGAGAAACTGGGTCTGCTAAAGTCCAAGGAAAGAAAGCTCAAACAAGATCCAAAGGTGATGGAGATTTGCAACATCTCAGATTCTTCCAAAGATAAATGTTGCTAGTAAATCTAATTTCCAATGATGACATCATTCATTTGGAATATTAGGTCAGTTAATACTCAGAAGGCTTTCCATAGAGTTCAAATGTTGCACAAAAACCATAAGTTTGTCCTCATAGCTTTATTAGAGCCTTTTCAACAATCAAGGCATATTAAAAGATATAAGAAAAAATTAGGCATGCATTAACTAACCATAATTGTAATGGTAAGATTTGGTACTTTTTTGCCGATGGTATTGATATGGAAGTATTAATGGACAACGATCAACATGTGACTATTAAGTGTTATATCCCGTATTTTGTACAACGGGACAATCCGGGTTAACCATGATAAGTTAGGGACAAGACTATTTCGGGATACGAAGTAAGAGACTTTTAACCACGATTTTGTTTTAAGGCATAAGTTGCTTATGATTTTGTTGGCGTATGAAATATTAAGGAAATTTGGGGTTAAAAAAATGAATTAAGGGAAGTTGATAATTCATGAGTCAAAGGGCCAAGTGGCCGGCCATATGGTGTGGACCATAGTCCATATGGATGGCTATTATATGTAATGAAAGATGACTAAGTCATCATATTCATCATCTTCAACACTTAAGAAAATTGTAGAACCTTGGAGAGAAAAAAAAGACCATATTCGGCCATAGCTTGCAAATTGGAGGTCCAAAAATCTTGAGCAAAAAAATAGTTTCTTCTAGCAAATCAATCAATTGGAAGGTCCTTTAACGTGAGACTTGTATTTGGAGTCGAAGCAAATCATTCGTTTGGTCATTTGCAAACCCTGTGACATGTTGTGTAGTTAAGAAGAAAAGATGTTTAATCTTGTTTTTATATGTTATGGATGGTTGTGTATGTTGTAGTATGTAGAAATGGATGAAACTCATGAAATATTGCATGTTGAAGTTGAGCGTGTGTATGGCTTGTAGCCGTGTAGGTGTGTGTGTTGTGTAGAGTGATGAATTAATTCTATTTAGCATGTTTGATTGTTGTAGTGTGTTGAAACGGATGGAAATCATGAAACTTGTATGTGGTGGTGGTGGCAATATGGCCTCCCTTGTATGCCAAGGGATGAATTAATTTTGTTTAGTGTTTTGGTTGTTGTTGTTATGGATTCCATGTCATAATGAGAGTTTAATGATTCAAGTTGAAGTTGTAACGTTTTAACATTTGAAGTTAACGTGATTGTAGTGTAGTTTTTATATTTATGAGAATGACATTGTTAAAGTGTGGATTGTTGGTGTAATTCATGAATTTGGGAGAGAGGAATGTGTTGTTGTGTTGTTCTCGGGTTTGGGGTGGTTTCGGTGGAGTGGAGCTTTGGTTCAGGTTGTTTTGAATATTGTGCGGGTTGTTTGAAGTGTTATTGAATCTTGGTGAATGCTCTCGGATTAGTACTTGAACATGTAAGTGTCGATGTTGGTTTGAATGTATGTAGTTGAATTGAACATAATTGGAATGTTGTCGAAATATGTGGAGAAGAGTTATTAGCGTTATAATGCATTTTGAATTGATTGTTGATGATGTGAACATGGTTGTTGGTATTGTTGTTGATGATTTGGCCGAGTTGAATTCTCGGGGTTGTTGAATTTATTGGGGAAATGCTGCCCAAATTTCTCCGTAGAATTAAGTGCTAGTTTGGAATTGAATTCCTAAATGCCTATAACTAATGGTAGCATATAATGACGTTATTGTAGATCTTGGGAGCCCGAAATTTGAGTTTGGACTAGCTTTGAGAGCGGACGAGGTATGCGAAGCCTAATCCTTCTTTCTTTTGGCCTGTCCTAGTGGTAAGTAGGCTATGACACGAGCCTCGGGGTACTTCCATTCTTAAGATCCGAGCTTGTATACGATTCTTATTCGCTTCTTGATGTTGGCTCTCTTAATGTAACCGAACTAAGGTTCTTATTTTTTATGATTGGATTTCAAATGTTGCATAAAGAATTTTGTTCTTAAAAGATTCCGTAACTACGAACGGCCGTAACTCTCATAGACGAGCTCGGATTGCTTCGAAACGTTCGTAGAGATTCTATAATGAATAATATCCCCAAACTTTCATAGGCGGGCTCGGATTGGTTTGATACTTGTCCGTGGGCCCCGAGACTTTTCTATGTTTGGTTAACGACCTTTTGAAGAACTTAATATGGCTATCATCCCGACCCCCAAGTGTTGATTATTTACTTATCGGTGAGTCCGTAATGATGATTTGTATGCATATGGTTACTCACGACTGTGTCGTACATTCTGTTGCATCTTTCGCCGAGTCCCTAGGGCCGGTTATGTTATCATGCGCACTATGTTATATTAGGAGTATGATGTGTTATTGTTCGCCGAGTCCTCGCTACGTGGTCGGGTTCCATTTATATTACGGGTGTTATGATGTGTTATAGCGTTATGATGTGTTATGTGATATGTCGGGTTTCGGAGATATGAAATCTTTGAGTATGATGTGTTATGACGCCAATGACGGGTGGGCGACTGTCACACCCCGATCTACTAGGGTGTGATGGGCACCCGACTCCGTCTTCGGAGCCGAGCGAACCCCCAGCTCTTATTGCACATATGAACTACACCGTTTTTTTTTCAACCTAGCATTAACATAAACAACACAATTATGAACATAGGCTAATAAGCCGCGATCATACTATACGCCGACGGGGACGATCGGGAGTACAAAACGACATCGTACCTATCCGTCTACGAGCCTCTAAACATAGTACACAATATACATGGGAAAGAGTTTAGAAATCTTTGCAGTGCCGAATATATACAAAAGTAGTACCAAAGAACCGGGGGCTCCGAAACAACCGGAGCGCCGCAAAAATGCTGCTTTGAGGAACTCCTAGGGATCAAGTCTCGCTATCCTGGCCGACTCGCGCGGTACGAAACGCGGCGTCCACAAGAAGGGACGTCGGTACGAATAGTGTACCGAGTATGTAAGACATAGAAAATAACATAAACAAGAGCATAGATCATAAGTAACAATATCGTGGGGTCATGGATATATATCCGAGATAAGAATGTAACGGTGTGCATAGGAACGCCCTTCGTGCCGGATATCATGCATGCTTGTTTTTTCCTTTTTAGAAAAAGAACATTTCTTTTCATAGACATAGAAAATAGAATTTATGTCATATCATATTATATCATAGCATAGCATAGCATAGCATAGTATATCATAGTATCATAGCATAGCATATATATCATAGTATCATAGCATAAGATAGTATATCATAGCACCGAATACATCGGCTCGCCCATAAATCCGCGTCCGGGCATCCCGCGTCCGGGATGATAACAAGTCAAGTACTGATACATGCACGCGTAGTATAGCCCGCCATAGCGCTCCGCCCTTTTTCCCGCTTTTCCCCAAATACATTTTTATACATATATATATATATATATATACACATGTATGGGGGGCGAAGAAAATCGTGTATCCATCGGAGTGACGTAAGGTCGGGAACCTCCGATTATATTATAGAGTAATTAAGGGCGCTTATCTCATGAAGGGATGATTAATATAAGGCGAGACTATTAGTGGAGAGCAATATCATGAGGAAGCATAAAACGGGACCATAAGGCATCGTTCGTATACTTAGAATCTTTAAAGGAAAAAACATTATTCATGAGTAGAGTCGAGGATTCAAGAATAGCTTAACGTTCTCATCTCGACACTTTGGAATCATAGACTTGGAGCCTTTAATCATAGAACCATCATTTTTCATCTTAGAGCCATAGTCGTCGTCTTAGTCATTAAGGCTTTGCAATATTGTAAAACTTAGTTTTTGGAGAAAACGAATATTTTGGAAAACATTTGTAAACTTTTAGGAAGAAAAATCATGTTTTGGAATCGAGGGATTAGTTAAAACAACTATGATTTAGTAGTTAAAATAATAACCAAAAACTTTCCTTAACTATAGAATGAAAATAAGTCAAAGGGGACAATAGGAAAGAATTCGGGAATAGTGGGCCCACTCCCCGAGTCGGTTGAGGTGGCATATCAAATTTACGTATATTACAATTCATGGCGTCACTTGGGGGGGGGGGGGGGCCTTAGGCAATCGAGCTCTATTTGTGTAAGTTCGG
>NC_081349.1:66160705-66184944 GCF_029784015.1 Lycium ferocissimum
AAGGCAAGAAAATTTTCTTTTTTTTTTCTCTTTCTCTCTTTTCCCCTTTGGTCAAGGCCTTCCTTTTTTTTTTCTAGTTCTTGCTTTCTTTCTCTTGAAGTTTCTTGAATGCTTAAGCTCCTTATATAATTTAATCACATGGATTAAATTTTTCCATGGGCTTGGGCTAAGTTGGCCGGCCACCTCCCCTATTTGGGCCTCTTTTCTTATTTTTTTTTTGAGCCCAATTGTTTGGCTACTTTGTATATTTCATGAAATAAATTTCAAAATTCCAATTTTTGCCCTTAGCCTTACTTAATATCTCCGCATCCATACTTCCATAACCGGCATACACATATTAAGAAAAATCCAACATGACCTTATTCCTCATAAGTCAAGGTTATTTCCAAATTTTCAAATACGCAAAAATTGCCGGATGTAACATTACCTTTATGACCTTCCATAGCGTCGCTCGCCTTCTTCCGTCGTACGTATGGCTTATATAGTTAAATCTTATTTCTTATGACTAGGCTCTATCGCACGATCCAAGATAGAAAGAAGGTCAACCATCCCTAGATGCCTAAAGCCTCACATTTTTAAAACGTGGCGGCCACACCCATAAATGTGACTCTACCGGACACGACTTTGGCGTTACAACCCTGACCGACCCGCTCCGATACCACTTTGTCACACCCCGATCTTACTAGGGTGTGATAGGCACCAAACCCCATATTCGGAGCCGAGCGAACCCGCGGACTCTTATTACTCACATATTCTCTTTGATTCTTAAATCAAATGAAAGTAAAATACATAGTAAAATTTTCAAAATCTTTTTGTCGTTTCTCAAATTAAACACGATCCGTAGCGTAAGGACTCTATAACATCATGTATAATAAAAACATATCGGCTAGTGGGGCCGTTTTAAATCGACACTCTAGACCCACGACTCGTCCGCAAAGTCTCTAATCGGATCGAAAATCATAGCACATGTACACCGATTCGGCATCTCTCCAGGGCAACGGAGCTTGCCAACATTCTTTGGTCATCTTCTATAATGGCTTCTACTCGTTTGGCGAACACGCGCGCATGAACGCAATACCCACAAAAAGGGCGTCGACGAGCAATGTACCGATACGCAAGGCATGGATGGTAACATAGAGAAAGAGACGTAATCATGTGCAACAACAAGATGGAGAGAGGCATATCATGTGAGAGAGAGTATCCCGTACATACGAGACATATCACGTGTGGGGAAGTAAGTAGACATATGGAACATGTCACATGTAAAGTCGTAACCGTACGTACGGAACATATCATGTAAAGTCGTAACCGTACATATGGATCATATCATGTAAAGCTGTAACCTGTACATGTGAATGCCTCTGAGGGCGGATGCCATGCATGCTTATTTGGTCATATCATGTCATAGCGCCGAATAAGTCGGCTCACCCACATAGCGCTAAAATACGTCGGCTCACCCATATATCCCGCGTCCGGGCATCCCGCGTCCGGATGATAACGCCAAACGAACTGTGGCAACGCGCCCGTAACGCAACATGTGTCCCTTTCCCATATCCCACGTATCCCCCCTCCCTCCCCCCATGTACATATTTAACATACGCATGAGAGCCCACAAAGTCATGTACCTATCGGAGTGACGTAAGGTCGGTAACCTCCGATGATGTTATGGAATAACCATGGGCGCTTTGCCTCACCTTGAAGGGAACTAGGACAATAAGGCGAGACTATCAATGAAGAGTAACTTCACGGGAAACATAAAACAGGATCATAACATATCGTTTCATATACTTTGGAACCTTTTTTTTAAAAAAAATAGTCATTATCCAAGAAATAGCTTAACATTCCATATTGTCATGTTCATGGTAAGAACATATCCTTGACGTATTCGTCATAGACATTTTCTCATATCTGGCATCATCCTTGTCATCACAAAATCATGTTCGTCGTTTTAGTCATAAAAGCTTTCAAAATCATCAAACTTGGTTTTTGGAGAAAAAATGAATATTTTGGAAAACATTTGCAAACTTTTAAGAAGGAAATCATGCCTTAGAACCATTACTTCTAACGTTTGAAAATGAGATCGTTATGGAAGCTTTTAACACGTCTCACGTATGAATCATGCCATGGAAAGAAAGGGCGTAGCCTTAACATACTTGTACCGCGCCTTACTAGTTACGCTTATCCCTCCAAACTTGTTAGTCTACATTCAAGAGAGTTGATATAATCATTAGACTCATCACCATATACTTATCTCAATCCTTTAAACAAATTCATTTATATCCTGCCGAAATTTCGGCTGCATCTCCTCTGTAAATATATCATCCCCGAGAATCTAACTCGGCAAATTTTAATCAACAATAATCCGGGAATTCAACCCGGCCAAACCAACAACAATACTAGCAATCATTCTAGCAACACTTCAATATTCAATTCTATTCTATTCAATTCAATTCAATTCGCATAATGTTACAACAACTCAATCAACACACTACCTTATCCGAAACCTTCAAATTCAACACCAACCATACATTTCATTATCATTCATATACGTTAACTTCAACAACACCCTTCATTCTACATCACATAATCCATAATGACAACAACTAAAATGTCAAATAACATCAATTTACCATAACTTACCAAAACACCTACTATTCGGCCACAACCACTTTCTTTACATATTTTCATGCATTTCCTTCCATCTCTACACATTCCAACACAACACAAGACTAAGTAAAATTAATTCATTCTTCCCATGCAACACAACACACACACGACCAACTCATACAATACAACACACAACACAACACACGGCCAAACTTGGCATGCACACTTCCATAAATTTTCTTTCATTTCTTGACATAACAACAACCAACATGATACATACATAATCAACCACCACATACACCACACGGCTTCTACCATATGCATGTGTTCCATGTTTTTCATCCATTTTCCATACCACAACATATACAAACCATCCACAACATACAAAAGAAGATGAAACCTTACCTTTTCCTTCAAACTTCCCACTTGGTTTAGGGTTGGTACATGACACCAAGGAGTATTCTTCTTGCTTCAACACTTACTCCATGTTATAGAGGACCTTCCATTAGGTAGGAAAAGTGGAAGAAATAATTTTTCTTGCGCAATTCCATGGACCCAAATTTTGGGGGAGTTGGCCCGAATCCCCCCCCCCCCCCCCCTTTTTTTTTTTTTTTTTTTTTGTTTTGCTTGTTCTTTCTTTCTCTTCCACTCTCTTCAATTAAAAGATGACCATATATATATATATATATATATATATATATATATATATATAGCTCTACAAGCATGTGAGGGGTACATGCCTTTCCCTCCATTTTCTAGAGTTTTCTTTTCTTTCTCTTCTTCTTTTTTTTTTTCTAGAATTTTCTTCAAATTTCCCACAAGATGACCAATTCCTTTCTTTTTCTCTTTTCCTTTTTTTTTTCGGCCACATGGCCTCTTCCAAGAAATTTCTTGAATACTCGTGAAATGACCATTTTGCCCCCTACTTTTTTTAATATTTCCATAACCATTTCATGAATTTCCCGTTTCGCCCTTAGTCTTTCTCAATATTTCCACACTAACAATATTCATAACCTACTCGTACGTTAAAATAATTTTGGTAAATGGTCTTGCTCTCGACATTCCACGACTACTTCGAAATATCTAAACGTACAAAGTACGGGCTATAACAGATTGCTCTCCAATAACTCTGTCAGAGCCTGCAGCACGAAATGCAACATCCCGTGTAATGGGACGTCAGTACGGGTAAAAGTACTGAGTATGTAAGGCTGGAGTCAATAACATAAGTAGGACGGAGACATAAAAAGAATAGAAGCAACCTGCTATCTGAGAACGTACAACATACAATGCATGAGTTTAAAAAAATCATATGCAAGTATATACTTATACAAATAAATATTATCATCATTATAACGTACCCGGGCTTTTCAGGACTCGGTGTGTAACGTACCCAATTTTCGGGACTAGGTAACGTACCCGCACTTTCGGGACTCGGTGTGTAATACCAACTGATCAGTGGTTGCACAATAGGTGCCGTACTCGGCCGACTATATCGTGGCTCGGTCTAGTAAAATAGTGCATACATATATATATATATATACACACACACACACACACAATGCATAATGAGCCAATGAAGTAACAACGGCTTTTCGGAATGACATAAGGTCGGTAACCTCCGAACAATTTATCGAATTAGTATCGAATCCAAGGAAATAACTTAATGATGATAAACATGATAATATTTCAGAACCAATCAAATAATTAAAGCATTAAGATTGGAAATACAAAGCATAGGAGTGGAGTAAATTTGTTATGGAACGCTCATGTTCATATTCTAGTTGGATTCGTGCCAAAGAAAGAGAGAAACAAACACCTTACATACCTTATCCGTCAAGCCACCACTTAAAGAATCCCTTACTCCGATGCTTGCCCTTCACCTGAACCTATATATCGAGAAATACATCTTTAATCATACTTTCATCATATTTGTGTTACGAAAATTTGGGCAGCATCTCCCAATTATTATCTACTTCCTCCAAATACCAAAGCAACTCCCAAACAATACCAACAACATCAACAACAATATCATCAAGATTCTACAAGATAATTACGTATAAGTTCATCCAAAACTTTCTTCAACTTCAATCCTCAAGCCAATAATACCAATACCACAATCTATAACTCTTATTCTCGTAAATATTCCTAAATCAATATTAATAAATAGAGATTCACGCCTTACCTTTACTAGAATAGGAAGATCTTCAATATTTACTTTGAATCCAGGCCAACTCCAACGCAAAACGAAACTATAATCGCGGCTACACGCTATCCAGACCTTGATTAATACTCCATCTCTTGACATTACTCAAAATCCTCACTTTTATGGTGTATATAAGCTCTCATATGTTTGCTGAGCTTTTTGGAATATTTGGGGGATTTATTATGTTGAAAATGTGATTTTTATCCCTTATATAGTGGATTAGAGTCGGTTGGCACCGACTTGATACTTGTAAAAACCTCACCAACCACGACTTATACTTTACTTCCTTCGACGAACTTAGTTTCACCGATTCGTCTAGCTTTAAAATCTTGTCGTAAACACTTTAAAGCTATCAAGTACTCGCCTTAAGGCCATATGGACTCCATGTTCCCCTTAAGCTGCTCAACATAGGAAATGTCCGAGGTGTAACAGTTCGCGCCACCCTTTGGTTCGTTCATGCAGGGTTAAGCCCTGCACTGGCAGTCCGTCTTAAAATGCTCATAATTCTCTATTCCGATGTCAGATCGACACGCGCTTTGTTGCTTTTGAAACTAGACTTCCCGAAATTCAATTTGTTTCGCCCCAAAACTCCTCATATACTATAAGATATTCCTTCCTCAAGTAGGGCCAAAATTACCCCTCATATTTTTTCCAAAATCCAACTAACTTAATTTCCTTAATTCACTTGCCCTCCAATCCTTCCGTCGCTTATTATATGAACTTAAACTCTCATAAACATAGGATAAGCGCATCTAATCTCATGTATCTTTAGAGGTAACCACGTTGTCCATACTTAAAACAGCCAACACCTACAAATTTCAACGTACAAAACTACGGGGTGTAACAACTAGATCTAGCCTTAAAGAATCCATAACATCATGTGATGGCTTCTGATCCTCATGGCATTCTAGGTGAATCACATCAGATTCTTCTTTTCCTATTGGAAGCTGATTAATAATGATCTCCTCCTCTTTCTCATCTGCTTCCTTTATGGTATCAACCTCACACTCATCAGTATTATCCTTACATCCCAGTTGAGTAATATCTTCAACTTCTTGAAAATCCTTCCCATTCTCCACCTCACTTGGCCTTGAAATAGCTTGTACTGCCACATCCTCTACCACTTCAATTGGAAAAGATGGAGAGCTTTCAATAGCACACACCCCCCCCCCTCCCCCCTTTATCCTATCCTTCACTACCAGCTGGCGAACCTTCAGTGATGTCTACAGCCAAATTGAATTTCTTTTCCACCCAATCCTTTGTACTCAAGTTAGGATTTTGCACTACCTGATTATCAACACTTTCTTGAGCACCATTTTTTGCATTGCAATTAACCACTTCTGCTTCATTATTCACTTTGTTGGATTCCTCCTCCTCATTAATAGTTGTTAGAACATCAAACTTGTTTGTGCTGACCACTAAATGTTGAATCTTTGCCTGGTTACCTTCATCACCAATTTGACTACTATTCTCAGCTTTGTTATCCCCTCCATTTGATTCTACATAACTCTTTGACCCAGGATAAGTCACAACCTTACCACTTGATAAAGCCTTAGGAACAAACTTATGAACAGGTTTATGCTATCCTCTATATCTACGTCTATTTTCCTGATTATTTTGCTGTTGCCTAGGTTCCTCCATCTTCTCCTTATCATCAATTTGATCAGCAGCTTTATCATCAACACCTTGATCAGCAGTTTTGTCAATATCAAGATGTAGAACTCGGCATTCATCATTAGAGTGACCTTGTAACAAACATTCGCATACAATACTTAGGATGATGATCATGTTGAATCTTCACTTTAACACTGCGAATTTCCTTAGTATCTTGATCTTCTATATCCATCATCACAAACTTACGAAAATTTGCCAATAAATCTACTTGCACTTTAACTCTAGCACAGTTTGGTCTAGTTTGGTTAACAGTTGCAAGATCCAATTGTAACGACTTTCCAACAAAGAAAAGCTAGAGAGAACAATGACTGCTTCACAAAGAAAGTTGGAAGAAGATTTGGGAACGAGATCCATGCCATAGCAGTCGTGGTTTCCTCATCAATCTTAAAATTTGAATCATAAATCAATGATCTCATTTGGTAAGAAAATTCATCCCTCGACTTAAGCCAAAAAGCACTCTTGGAAGAAATTGTAATGAAATCTTCCAACCTAGTACATCGTATTAAAACATGCCTATTCCTGAAAAACCCTACCTGACATTTCCTTTAGCAGCACATTGAATAGGAATGATAGTCTTCAACTCTTCCAATTCAAGCCAACCATATGAGAATTTTCCAACAATAGCATATTGTAAATTCTCAATCACTTCCATTCCAAAGAACTTCACTGGATGTCCATTTTACATAAGGAAACCCATCAATGTATGTAATTTTCTTCAACGGGATGGAATCACACTCATGCAAGGAAACAACATCTGGATCATTCAACATATTCACGTATGAAGTGGTAGGAATAACAGGAGGAATTGGAGGAGTAGGTTAACGGGTAGTTTCACGGATGGTAGAGATGTGAATTGGGATGATAAAGAGATATCCAGGGGCTGGCCAACCGCCGTTGACGGCTGGCCAGTAGGTGGTGCCACTATGTGACTACGTTAGGGTTAGGGTTTGCATGGGAGATGAGAGAGAAGAGAGCTTTTTTTTTTCACTTGTTGTCGTTGAATATTGCAATATGTTCTTATAAAACCTCGAAGACAATTCCGCTCTCCAAATCCATAACCACCAACTCACGAAGATGCTTAACATACAAAAGTACGAGGTGTAACAAAAGTAGCACTTATATCAATTTTAAAGCACATTGGAATAGTAATTTCCAATATATAGATTATGATTCAAATAATAAATTTGTGTGATTGATAACGTCTCAATATCAGATTAAGGTGGGAATTAAAGACCAGGCATGTTGTTGGTAGGTGATTGAAGTTTTTCCTTACCTTGCTTTACTATCGATTGTATAAATTAATTAATTTCAGATTTCAAAGATCCCACTTCTTCTACCGACCCCTCTCGTTCATCCCAAATAGGTGACCATACAGACAATACAGTACGACAACAAGAGATGTTAACTCTATGTAAAAAAAGTGTACTTTCTTCTCTTCTAAAATTCGTACGTATTTGAGGTCTTCGTAAAAAATGAGTCTAATTAGATTTTTTCCAAGTGTAGCCCATTTTCCACCTGATTCATTAGATTGACAGTTCACGATAGAGATATGATAGGTTTTCTAGATTTTTGAGGTTTTACAAGTGGAATTGATAATATTTTATTCATGCAACTATACGGACAGTACTAATGAGTTACACAGATACTCGGTGTTGTGTTGAGGATGCATGAATGGATAAGGGAAGCTTTTGGAGTGATCAGTTATTTTCTACAGATTTGGCACAACAAGATATATATAATTACTAGGATGGTCCGCAAAACATGCCATTTTGTTATTTTGTTGTCAGCTATATTCTAAAAGAACTAGGTTCTTTCAGCAACTATACAAGAAGGAATTTTTTTTTTGATAAATAAATGACTTTATTATACCAAAAGTGATAGTTACAAAACCAAACTGGGCAGGCCACCTGTTTCTCAAAACAAAAAACCTAAAAACACTCAACTTACAAAGGTGCCTATCTAAAAGAGACTATGAAAAACAATGTAATTCAACTTCTGGCAACCAGTTACATAGAAAGCAAAAGACACGAAAAACCAGTAACTAACTAACCATGATATTCATGAACCAACCATCAGTATCCCATCTGCAGTTGGCCGGTTGAGGCATTGTATTTAACTGGGACAACATTGATTGCCATTTCCTCCTTGTGTTTCACCTGATGTGAATATGAATAGCAATGTCCTTGCACAATCTATCTTCACTCTACCTGCTACTCTAGAATCTGATCAAATTTATTTCCCTCCATACCAAAGCAATCACCATAGCAAAAGTAGTACTAGTAATTTGTGACCCCAAAGACTAGTATACATGAAGGAAATTACAGAATAATAAATCAGCAAAAGAATTTTAGGTGGAAAATTTCTTACTCAAGTAAGGTAAAAACCATGACCTATCTTTAATAGGATTTCCACAAACTCTCCATCATAAGGGAGAAACTTTTAAGGTTACAACATTTTTTATACCTAAGGAATTGACTCTAACAGCCCTACCTCAATCCTTAACAGTTCTATCTAATTGTTATTACCTTCTCTAACTCCTTCAAAGAATCTACCTAGTCTAGGAAAGCCCTTTACAATATAAAACAAACACCTAATACAACTCACTTAGAATGTTAATAAGTGTACAATTATGGACCACAAGAATCTAACTAACAACTCAAGAATAATATGAATAACAATTGATAGAAACGGGTTCTTCTCGTTGTTTTAGTTGATTCTTCTTCAAGACTCCCGAGTAAACTTTACTCTAATTCTATAGTATATGTCTTTGACAGTGGTCAATCTCCAAAGCATCAATGTTGTGCTTCATATAGAAGTAGAATAGCCACTTATAGTTCTCCAAATCCAACCAAGACTTGGTTCAATAACTTAGGAAGCCAATCCTTGTTTGACTTGGTTTTGAACTCACGTGTACGACCAACTTATCTCCTAATCCCAAGATGATTCCATGTGTTCAATTATTGTGAAGTTTCTACATCTTGAACTCTTGTTCCTTAGGGAATTGGATTAAGCCTGAAACCCAATTCTCCAAAGTTTCCTTTTATACATGTGGAACAACTTATTCTCAGACCAAGAACTAAAATGGGGCTCAGCTCTTGTCCGGGGTAGACCTCGCTTCTCTCAACAATTTTGCCTAAGTGTTTCCAGCTGTAGACATCCAAAGTTTAATTGGATAAATCCATATGAAATTTGGATTAAAGTCTAAGGTATTGACATAAACATAATGAAAAAGTCAAACTTTGGTTAATAAAGTTGGATTAATTATTTAAGTCAAAATTACACGGCTTAAATAAAGTCCAAATTACAAGTCGAGCCAAACCCATATTCTTCAAGCCCAACGTCTGCTAGAACTACTTGGAGCCCAAAATACCCCCAAACTCTAGTTCACACCTAGATAAAAGGGTCACACTTCCCTTTCGAAGACATATTTAAAGCTGCATAAGATCTTGACTAGAGGCAGAGGAGAGCAACAACATCTTCATAAGTCTTCTCAAAAGGTCTTCAGCAAGAAGGAGATTTCGAGAGACATCTTTCCACAAGAACAATCCATAGTACTGGTCAAAGTTTTTTGAAGACTCAAGACATCAACAAAAGTCTATCCCTCATTCGAGAAAGACGCTATATTGGCCCTCAAATCAAGGCAAACCACATGGAGATAAGAATCAAGAGATACAACCAGAGTTGTACTCAGCAAATATCAATAAAATATTTTTCTCTCCTATTTGTTTTGTGATTATAGTTATTTATTTTCTGCTATCAAAATTTGTCGTGAACAAGTTTTTGGCATGTAGTGGGACAAACTCTTCCCTTCTTCTCTTTATCTCCCAAATTAGATCTGTTAATCCTGATATCTACTGTTGTGATGGCCTCAAATGATAGCTTTGGTGTTTCATCCTTATGTGTTATTGTTGTTGCTGGCCCAATGACTCGCTCCATGTTGAAGGTTGGTTTTTTGGAGGGATCAAAGTGTTTCATCTCCTTAGAGATGCTAGACAAGGAAAAACCTCCAATGATGACTGCAATATCTCAGAGCAACACCTAATTTTCTTTGCCTCGAGAAATTTCTTAAGCATGCTCTAACTTCTACAAGTCTGAGGACTTGGTGGATTCTTCAACTTCTAACGTGGTGAGTGCCATAATGACCAATGCGGCCAACACAAAGGAACAACTCGACACTATAATGCAAACAATTGAGTTGTTGAAGAAATTCGTGGAGGGAAAAGATCTTCAAACAAGTTGGAACCTTGCAACCCGGTAGATTCAAGTCACAACCCATCACCACGAGAAAAAGATGTTGAATCTACCAAAAAATATCCGAATGCTCAAAGTGAAATTCAAGTTGCTTTAGTTGTGATGTTATCTATCCAACAATTGTAGAGATGATAACAAAAGCCATTACGGCACAATATGGTGGAGCATCACAATGCTCATTGTACTATGCTAAACCTTATACCAAGAGAATCCATTGTGTGCCCATGCCGATTGGATATCAACCCCCAAAGCTGCAATAATTTGATGCCTAAGGAAATCCAAGACAACACATCATGCATTTTGTGGAGACTTGTAACCACACTCGTAAACATGACGATCTTCTTGTCAAGTTGTTTGTTCGGTCACTAAAGATAAATGCCTTTAATTGGTCCATCAATCTCCAGTGAGAATCAATTGATAGTTGGGAGAAACTTGAAAAGAAGTTCCTTAATCGCGTTTACTGCACAGGTCGAACGGTAAGCATGATAGAGTTTACGACCATTACATAAATGAAAGGATGAACCAGGGATTGACTACATGAACAGCTGGCGAGCATTAGGTTTGGACTGCAAATATCGTCTCTCAGAAATGTATGTTGTTAAGATATGCATCCAAGGAATACACTGGGGCCTTACATACATTCTCCAAGGACTTAAGCTACGAACCTTTGGAAAATTTCCTACCCAAGCACATGACATCGAGTTGAGCATTGCGACCCATGGAAAGGCTTCACTAGTTTTCAATCCAAGTATGAAAAAAAATAATTAAACTGACCATCGAAGCACCAAACTGAAGAAACCATGGCGGTAGGAGCACCATCTATAGAAGTCTTCGCTAAACAAAAAATGAATGAAAAAGTTATAGGTCAACATCCTTCAGAAGAAAAGCGCCATCCAACCTTAAAGGAGTTAGAAGAAAAAGTGAACCCATTTCTTGACTTTGATGTCCCTACGATTCTTAACGAATCGTTGACTATGAAGGTCATTGAACTTTTTGCATCGACGCGACCCGATGAGGCAAATAAAGTCAATAATCCCAAGTACGACAAATGCCATCGGATCTTAAATAATCCAACTGAAAATATTTCATCTTGAAAGAGAAGACCATGACGTTGATTAGAAATGGAAAAATAATCATTGATGATGAAGACACAACCGAGAAAATCTATTCTTGTGCTTGTTTTCACAACAAGAAGATCTCGATGCCAGAAACTCGAAGATGTAGGTATTTTGATCCAAAGATTGGACAAGGAAAATTCATGCTACAATATGGGAGCTCTGAATCGGTTGAAGTTCCAGCCTTGAAGAAAACTCCAAACACGTCCAAGTTTGATGAGACTCCAACAATAAGGACAGTGAAACTTGGACATTGGTTGCTCACAAAAGACATAGGCATCAAAGAGCTTTGAAGCGTCAAATCTCAAAAGCAAAAGCAAGCAAAAATAATCTGCAAACATGGAGAAGCACAAAGTCCACAAAAGTTGGTGCAACAATTCTTTATCACAAAGGGTTCGAAATCCAGTCACACTATTGGAGTTCTTTCCCAAACTGCTTCTCAGCGCACAAGATTACACTGCAAGTAGTTATGCTCCTTGAAGCACGAGCTAAACTGCAAGTTGCTATGCTCCTTTACACATGAGTTTAAACTGCACGTTTCAACGCTCCATGACGCACGAGTATAAACTCCATACACAAAAAAAAAAACCAAAAAAACACTCCTTCTGAACTACGTGATGACTTTATCCTCTTTATTTAGGTACGTAGTAAACTTAGAGCTTCATTCTATGTGCAGTCTCATGAGTAAAAAACAACTCATTCCTTCCACACATTGGCTGAAAATGAAAGAATGGCCGCTCTAAGTGTCTCTCTCGCCAAGTCACAAATGGGAAAGATATAGTGCATCCATTCTCTCTTGATAAGAAGTTGAAAAGGGCTATCAAAGTGTCAGTCTCTCTAAACAGCAAGGATGAAATACACCATGCAATTGCTTTGTTAACACCGCAAGGAAAGTGGAGGCTCCAAGTTGTTCTCCACCAAAAGTAGAATAATCACCACGGAAGGATGCACTAAGTAGCTTCTTGCCGAAGCTTGAAAGAGTGATATAACATGTTTCATCACATTCGGATGAACGACACAGCAAGTAGTCCCTCACCAATCAACAATGATAGACTTTGGAGGCCCTTTCTTCGCTCGGGAATTATTCCTTCTCTTTTCAAGAAACGGTTATGACATTGTGTGCATATTCTCAGTCTAAAATAGAGACCATTTTCCCCTTCGTGCATGCCTACAAAAAACATAAGATAAAAAAATAAAATAAAAAAGGCGGTCACGAATGCTGTCCAAAGTCAGAGCAAGCTAGACTGTGTCGTCGACTTCAAAAATTAATTCCCATCATTCCAGAAGGTGTTTAGCTTTCATTTATAGATATATCGAAGCCTCGAAGTCTAGTATCTATAGAATCATGTCTCTCATCTTTTGGGCTTCCCTACACTAAGATACAGACGTATTGGTGAGGCTAGACTCCACAATCGATTAGCAGAAAAGCGACGGATCCGGGAGACCCGGCTTCGAGAAATTAATTCCCGTTAATCCAGAAGGAGTTCAATGTTTTTTTTTTATATGATGTAGTCCTACAAGTGAAGTCTCTTTAGAATCAAGCCGGTCATCAGTTGGGCGCTCCTACACTAAGGTACAAATATTTTGGTCAGACTGCACAAATCTGTGAGAAGAACCGCCAGATCTGGAACCAACTTCAAAATTAATTCCCGTCAATCTAAAAGGAGTTTAACGTTGATTTTAGATATGAAGTAGTCCTACGAGTGGTAGTTTCTTTATAATCAAGTCTCTCATCATTTGCATGCTCCTATACGTATATACAGACGTTTTGGTGAGATTGCACAAATCTGTGAGAGGAACACCAGATCTGGAGATCAACTTCAAAAACTAATTCCCGTTAATCCGTAAAAGAGTTTCATGTTGATTTTTGGATATGTCGTAGTACTACGAGTTTAGTTTTTTCAAATCAAGATGCTCATCATTAGTACAGTCCTACACCAAGAAACAAACCTTTTGATGAGACTGCACAAAAGTGTCAGAAGAACATGCCGGAGTTGTAGCCAACTTCAAAAGTCGATTCCCATCACCCTAGAAGAATTTTGGCCTTGATTTTTGGATATGTTGTAGTCTTCGAAGTCAAGTTTCTACAGATTCAAGAAGCTCATGATTTGGACTCTTCTCTCTCAAGATATGGAGTTTTCCATGAGACTGCACAAACCTGTGAAAAGAATGCATCAGATCTAGAAACCAACTTCAAAAAATAATTCTCGTCAATCTAGAAGGCGTTCCATGCTGTTTTTTGATATGTTATAGTCCTTGTGGTTTAGCTTCTTTAGAACCAAGTCGTTTGTCACTTGGAGTCTCCTACAGCAAGGTAGGGACTCATTTTTGTAGGCGCGTAAAGCTGTGACATAACGGACCAGATGTGTAGATCTACTTCGAAAATTAATTCCAGTCGATCCCTCCAGGATCGCAATATTGATGTTGGGCCGTTGCAACTTGGCAGGGATGGGCTATCGTTGTCGGTACCATGACTCTTTAACTTGGCATAAATGGGTATCATTATCGATGGCACATAATTCAACCGACTAGGACAGGTGTCAGTGCTATTTGCATGATGGTTCAACCAGGAAAGATGAATACCGGTACCAATTGCACGAAGCTTTTATTTCTGTCTAAATCTGCTGCCAAATAGGACTCTCCGCTGCTGAAAGTTTGCAAGTTTGATAATGCAATTAGCTCGGGGAAGCAACACGTCTCCTACATTCAATCATGTAAAAGAAGAGAAGAAAAAGAACAACAAGACAATCACTTGAAAAAACTTTTACAAGGCAACAACGATCAAACAACATCAACTGCATCATCAAGGCCTCGAAAAATTAGTTTCCTGTAACGAGAACCACATCCAAAG
Organism: Lycium ferocissimum; assembly: GCF_029784015.1. Classification (NCBI taxonomy): domain Eukaryota; kingdom Viridiplantae; phylum Streptophyta; class Magnoliopsida; order Solanales; family Solanaceae; genus Lycium; species Lycium ferocissimum. The sequence goes on from NC_081349.1 coordinate 66,175,407, forward strand.
CACCAGGGTGTCCAGCTACTGCACTTGAAGGGATTGCTTCTCTGCAAAAGCTAAATGCATAAACTTTATGCAGCTTCAGAACAATTTTGTGGTGAACTCTTTTCATGTTGTAAATGCTTGTATGAACAAGTTGAGGTGGTTTCTTCATGGATTCCCAATCCTAATACAAGGCAACTTGTGGTAAAGTATATAAAATGAAAATAAATTTTTGACCACTTGGAAAGAGTGAACTAGCAACTTAAGGAAAGAAGATCTCTAAATTTGGTTATGAATTGAGGTGAATCCTTGAGTGAATTTGCTTCCATGGTTATTGAGGAAAATCTCTGGCAATATAAAAATTACCAAACAATTGGCTTTTGAATTGGAAAACTACAATATTGAGGGAGATTTCTTTGGTGAACATTTTTATTCTCGGATAGCAAAGAAAAGTTAAATTTCTTGGTTCAAAACATCGAATCAAATCCTGATTTTTAGAGGTGTTTCAATGTTGTCCTACGTGAAATGGACTTAAACTAATATGAAGTTGGTCATTTTTATGTTCATCCTTAGCCAATAAGAGCTACCAAGTTGTATCTTAATTGTAAAAAAGAAATCAAGAATGCTACAAGAAGTCATTTGTCAGTGTAACGAAGTACTTTCACTTTGTGAAAATGTAAAGAAATTTTAACATCACACAACTCTTAGGTAGTGGTCTAGCTAGAGTGCACTCTCAAGAACAAGTACTTTTGAAGTCACAAAGATATAAATATTTTCACGGGTACTTCAAGCCTTGTCTTTAAATACTGGCAAGCCTGCACTTCGACAAGTCTTGAAGTAGGGGGCATCTGTAGACATCCAAATTTTAATTGGATTAATCCATACCAAAATTTGGATTAAATTCTAAGGTATTGAAATGATACCCAAGTCAAAATTTTGTTAATAAAGTCGGATTAATTAGTTATGTCAAAAATACACGGCTTAAATAAATAAAACATTACATTTTGGGTTAGTCCATTAAATTGGTCCTCTACAAGACTAGCATGACCCATATTCTTTAAGCCTAAGGTTTGGTAGAATTACTTGGAGACCAAAATACCCCCAAGCTTTAGTTCACGCCTATATAAAGGGGTGGCACAAGACATCTTGAAAGTTGCATAACATCTTGACTAGAGGCAGAGGAGAGCAACGACGTCTACATAAGTCTTCTCCAAAGATCTTCTACAAGAAGGGGAGTTTGAGAGACATATTTTCTCAAGAACCATCAAAAGTGCTGCTCAAAGTTCCTCATAGATTTAACACATCAACATAAGTTCATCCCTCATTCGAGAAAGACGCTACATTAGACCTCGAATCAAGGCAAATACATATAGATTAGAATCAAGAGATACATCCAGAGCTGTACTAACAAAATATCAATAAAATATTTTTCTCTTATATTTATTTTATGATTGCAGCTATTTATTTTCTACTAACAAAATTTATCGCGAACACCTGCTTCACTAGTTCCTTTTGGAGATCTATTAAGGACCTGGTCCTTGTACATCTTTCTTCATTCTTCCTTGTACTCTGATTGTCACTTGTACATTGTTTGCCAATCATCAAAACTTCACAAGATCTTAATTAAGATTCAGATCAAAGCAGCTCAACATATTTCCCCCTTTTGATGATGACAAACCCATAGTAGCTTCATACTTAACATGTGCACTCTTCCAACATCATAGCTCTTGATATGCTCTTTATGTGCATTTTTCGCCTTAGGAAAAACTTCTATATTGACAATCTTTCCCCTAAGAACCAGCGCCATGTTTATCTAGCTGACTTAGTATGGTATTGATAATCTCACTTAAGTCTGTGCAGAGCCTTACCTTCCATTCAGTGCAACCCTTTAGATGGCTAGGTGTAAGAACTTGATCATGTCCATATGTCTTTTTCAAAAACATCTCTGCATTATTTGTGTAAGGACCAGGTTCTATCTTCTAAAGGACACTTTTTCTTTCATCAAATTTGTGCAGCTTTCTTATTCAAAGTTTTACAGCTTTCTATTTCTTCAGGATTATTCTTCAACTCTCTTTCTTTATACTGATCACCTTTTTTCTTTCAATATTTGTGCATGATAGTGTCTTCAAATAATCTTCTTCTTTTCATTTTTCATCTTCTTGTAGTGGCACATGAACTGTTCTATTTTCCCCCTTTTGGTATCATAAAAAAGCAAGTGTATTAACTAGATTAAGTGTGCTTTATCAATATCAAATTCATGACCATTATGGCTACACTATCATGACCATAACACAAGTGCTCAAATGAATTCATCAATAACTTAGGATACTTTTGTATGCATCACATTAAGTCATAAGACCCAAACCACATAGATAGTTACATAACAATCTACTACTAGCAAGGATAATATATGGCAATCATACCGGTATGTAGAAGGATTAAGCTTTGGTTTTAGCTAGGAAGTTACGGGGACTAGGTTCTCAGTGTTTGCTCAAATGATTTGTATGAGTTCCCGTAGTCTTGTAAAGGTGAGTAATGATATCATTCGAAAACCCTCAACTGCATATTCTCAATCTTCAAGATCATGTGTTTTTCTTCTTATCCATTCTCATTTGTTTTTTTCTTCAAACCATTAAGTTTTGTTGAGTCAGTTTTGTTGTTCACTGAACCTGTTTTTTCAAACATCACCACTTAGAGGATGTGGATTATATTGCTTCAATATCAGATTCTTGCTGACACTCTCTTGATTGGAAGCTTCTTTCTCATTAATTCTATCTCGGTCGGTAACATCATGGCTCTCAGGGAGGGGATCCTTGTGACCCCGGACTCCAGTCCCTCTCCCCTACTCATTATCGATATGGAACACACCTTGAATAGTTTCTCCCCAAGCTTCAATCAAGTTAGAACAACGGCAGAGTCGCACTCTTGTGCTATTTCCCTTCGGGGGAGCATCTCGTAGGCTTGGGGGTCCTCGTTTGTGATTGCTAGAATCCCCGACAATGGCCTGCAAAATTATAGCAATGGCATATTTGCGGGAAGGAACCCTTCGGGAAGCAGACCCCCTGGAAGATATGCCTAGAAGATATAGCTGGACGTGAGGAATGAATGGATAAAAGACAAGGGATTAGACAACTCACCATGATTTTTTTCTTTCCACTAGTCTGCAGATATATTTCTCCAAATGCTTCGACACCTCGGGAAGAGCACAGAATATCCATCACCCAGTCAAAAATTTGGGGTACAAAGTTTGGTTTAATAGGAGCCGCTTCAGAACACAGAATAAAAGTTAAAGGCAATGCATGAAGTAAATGATGGAAAGATGAATGACAAAAATACTTACAAGTGGCGTTCCATTATTCAGGGAAAGGCTCTAAGGAGGGCCTATGCAATTGATTGGTGCAAATCATTACGAACTTGTCGCACCGCCCATGGTTAAAGTCATCTTCGGTGCTAGAAATCAGGCCTCGAGAGCCCCAGCGAACTAGATGAACCATCCCACCTCGAACACATGGGGGAGTATAAACGGACCAAGTGATCTAGGGTGAAAATAATGCCTACGAGATCAGTCAGGTACTGAATCCATTGAACCACCCTCCAGGCTTGGTGTACGAGTTGACCTAAGCATACACGGAAGGCCTCGGTCACTTCATGGACCGGGATCCCAAAGCCGATAGTAAAGTGATAAGTGTACACCGTGGAAAATCCCTCAAGACGGTGAGAGATGGTCGCATAGTCCCTATCTGGATAAATCTTGACCTTATGCCCTCATTGGAAGTCTTCGCGCACGGGATCAAAGAATAAATTCCTTCTACAGATTCCTGACGTTGACTAGCACGAAAGTCCTTCCGATATTTAAAGACCAGAGGAACGATGTTTGCAGCAAGGGAGCCAAGATCGATTTCCTATGTGGCAGTTGAAGTAGTTGCTCTGTCTCGGGGGTGAACAGGGGTATTCAAGACCCTGTCCATTTGCGCCTCCAAAGAGACGGGCTGTTGGTGGTCGGCAGAGAAAGATGATGACAATGATGACATGCTGATCAGGGGGTTTTCTGGAAAGAATAGTAGGATGATAAGGGGGAATTTGATGGTGATGGATGAATGAATTGAGGTTTGCCTGGATCAGAGTGGGGCTTAAATAGAAGGATAGTAATCATTACCATTGAGAAGTGAAGAGCCGTGCTTGATCCCCAAACACCATCCAATACAAATGAAAAGACACTGCCGAATGAGTAGAAGTTCATAATAAATGCAATTCTGGCAAACGCATTGTATCACTGAACCGGCAGCAATGCTTCAGATATTTCTCGCGTAGGATTTGAAATTTTTTCCACTTCTCGGGCTTGTGTAACAAAGATCCCGAAAAGTGGGGATTGCCTATATTGGGGAATTCATGCCTACAAGTGTAAGTCCCCTAGCGGGCATGAGAGAATCCGAGAATCGCATCATAGCTGTTTTTTACCCCCACTAACTCACGTCATATTAGTCAGTCTCGAAATGCGTTTCGCAAAGATAAGGAATAGTTGGCACCATGGGAATGTCACATCTCGATACTATAGGGTTGAAAAGTCTAATTTTGTCTAGCATAAAGGTAGCTTCCAAGGGAAGGAAGAGTATCTCATTTTTTAGACTTGTAACCCTAGCAACTTTGGTTCTCAAGCTTGTAATATTGAGAGAACTCTTGAATCTTAGTTTGAATCTTTGCTTACATTATCTCATATAGTTCATATCCATATTCTCTTTACCTTTAAAGCTTGTTATACTGAATCTTTGTTTTAGTGGAAGTTTTGGATCGGATACAACTCACTTGTCTTTAAACCCTACAAACAACAAATGTAACTGATATTCCTAAAATTGATTTTTAGCGGAAAATAGTTTGGCACCATCTGTGGGGATAGGTAGTTGTAGTGTTGTCTCAATTAGTTGCTTGAAACTCTTTATGAAGGCCTTTCGGAGCTTCACCGCAATGAGAACCTAGCGATGGCAGACCAAAGTAGCAATACACCTAGGGAAAATCTTCTTGACAAGGTGGCAGACCCGTAATGTTCTCAGCCATCGGGAGAGACACCCAAAGTAACTGACATACTGGGTGAGAGGGTCTTCGGACAGAGGAGTGACTACGAGCTGGAAAAAGGCGGATGAACAAGAAAAGGAGGTGTGCACCTTATCAAAAAACTCGCACTAGGTACCCTAGCAAAGGGCCTTCCTCTAACAACTCGGCGGAAAGCGAGAAAGCCTACTAGACGGAGCGTTACCCCAGGAAGAAGAGGAGATGACTTCACTCAAAAGTGGTAGGAATGTACAAGGAGGAAGAATCTCCCGCTGAGAAGTCCTTGGCTCCTATCATAACGTCTCAACGCTTGATGATGGAGTACATGGAATGGATTGTGAACGCCCTGACTGGACAACTCCCAACTGAGCACTCCTCGACTGGGCAGGGAGCGACAAGGGCATTGAGGAGCGAAGGGAGAGATTGAGGGGCAAACCATGCAGAATGCAAGTCTGGCTAGGCTTCTTACGGTAGAGAAGGAACTCCATGATCGCATGAGCCAAATACCTAGGGCCCCTCCCATCGTAAAAGGAGTGGGTGCGAGAAAGTATGGAAAGATAGCCTATAAACTGAGTGCTACTCCTACGCCAATCCCAAGGAAATTCAAGATGCCGGATATACCGAAATATGAAAGAACAACGGATCCAGAGGAGCACATAACAACTTTCGAAGCCACAATCACCGGGCATGACGTGAAGCATCATGAGATCGAATCAGTCATGCTAAAGAAATTTAGCTAAATCCTCATAAAGGGAGCACTTTCTTGGTATACTCATTTACCTGAAAATTCTATTGACTCTTTTGCTTCTCTTGCAGATATTTTTATCAAAGCTCACGCGGGAGCCTGAAAGATTGAGACTCACAAAGAAGATATCTTCATCATAAAAAAAACATGGAAATGAGTTACTCCGTAGCTTTGTTGAGAGGTTCCAGCGAGAGTGGATGATGCTGCCAACCACCCCTGAAGATTGGGCTGCTTCGGCGTTTACGGACAGGTTGAACTCGAATAGTTCGGATGCATCGAGGAAGGTGAAGGAAAGTCTGAGGGAGTTCCCTGCCAAGACATGGAACGAGTGGATCACCGGTACACGGCTAAGATGAGAGTCGAGGATGATCTGAAATCGGTTTTCAACGGGAAACACGCCTGATGACTGAACTTGTGTGCTGAATGTAGGTGACTTGAGGAGACTTATTGTGAGAAAATGCATAGTTCATGGTAATCAATACATCCTAGGGCTACTAAGATGTATTGGTACTTGAGGGGAACATTACTGGTGGAGAAGGATGAAGAAAGACATAGTTAAACCTGTATCTCATTGCTTGAAGTATTGACATGTCAAGTATGAGCATTAGAGATCGGATGGATTGATGCAGAGGTTGGTTATTCCTGGTTGAATTCACACAAATTTAGGAACTTTAGATATTGATCTAAAATTGTAAAAGAACCTAAAACATTTATGATTAAAATTTAGACCGTCTAAAATCGTCCATAAAGTTGAACTCATACAAATTAAATGGGAACTTTAATTTAGACGAGATCTAAAGTTGTCCAAAACCCTGAACTAGAGTTAAGTATAAGCTTTCGATTGATGTTCCATAATTGAATGTGTTAGGTTAGCTTTCTGTTTTATTCAACTTTAATAGAGAAGTTATGAAGTTGGTGTAGTTTTGAGACAATGTTTTTGTGGAATTCTAACTATTAGTTAAAGTTAGAAACAATAATAATAGTTGTTTTGTAGGAGGCTGAACAAATATTGAGATATATAGTTTTGACTTTGGTCCAACGTTCCCAAATAAATTTTATAGTAGTATCAGTGGAAGACAATCCCGGTCTATATTTGTCCGACGGTAGCTCCAAATTCAGATCAATCCAGTTGTGTAGCAAAGGGAAAGAATCTAAACAGTGGTCAAAATGGAGATAAAATTAAAAAGTGGCCTCAGAAAGGTCTATTTGCCTAAATTTTCCTAGTACTAAAAAATAGACACAGCAGGATTTTGGTATTAAAACAAAGATATGTTAAAGAGTCCTTTATTTAAAAAAGGCGGCCACACACAAAGATATCGTGTTAGCGGAGGTTTGGGGATGGTGTCGCTTCGAGGATGCACACGTAGAGATGTCCTACCCTAACGTCTGATAACATTATTCTTTGTACCGATCGAACCCGTAATCTATGTTAATAATTTTACCGTTAGCTTCAAGACTACCCTTCGGAAACAAAAAAACGGTGTAGCCGTTGCAGTAGGACCAAGAACAATGGATTGGCGCCGGAAACGCGTGGAAGAAACCAAACATTTGTTTGCCTTTGTTCTTTTTAAACAAAGCTTTTTCATACCTACCTTTTTGCCATAGGCCATTACAATTTACATATAGTCAGCAATCTTTAAAGAATGGGGGGTGGGGGCTGGACTTTGGTGGGGTGCACCTTCACATCACTTGTTAAAGACAGATGAGCAATCTGTCCAATGTCGATCAACATGGCCATCCTTTTTTTGTGATGTTCTACTTGGTTTATCCACAAACTTCCAATATTTCTTATATTGGTTGGCATTGCTAAATTTCTACTCCACAAGAATTATTTTCCTAGGGAGAGTGGTCGGCTAAGCAATCAATTTTTTTAATTCTCTAATTGAATCATTAATAATGTTTACAGGAATTTAGAACGGCTACTATAGAATGATCTTGATTTAAGTAGACTAGTTAAGAGACGCTACTAATTAGAGAAATATGAATCTATAACTCATTATTACAAATCGAGGTATAACAAAGAATAGCTAGATCAACTATATACGGTTAGACCTCTCTATAGCAGCATCTGCATATAACAACATCTTTCTATAATAGCTAAATTTTTTCAGAATCGATATTATATTTTACTTTTCTATAACAACATTTTACCTATAACAGCAACAACCAACTTTATAACAGTACGTTTTTTGTAAAATTACCCCCTATATAATAGTTGTCTTCTTTTTTAGGTAATATAATAATTAACCATCTTCATAATAATAAAATATCTATGATTAACAATAATAAGTGTACAGATTTTGACCAAATATTTAATTTGATACTTTAATATACTATATTATATTTATAACAGAATAGTACATATGAATACATATTTGTAATCTAAAAATATCATTGTCTTCTATTTTTATTTAAACATAGTTTTCAAAAAGGAAAACAAGCGTTATATCACCACTAAGAGATTGGAATCTACAAAACAAGCTACAATTATAAATATCTTCCATCAATCCTGAAAGAATTTAATTTTTAAGTAGATTTAAAATGTGCGCCCTTAGAGATTAAAACTTTATACATTCAGTTATGAATTTATTGAAATTGTATTAACTTTCTTTAATGTTTAGTTAGCGAAGTATGCACATCTTGTAGATCTTAATTTAAATAATTTTGTTATTTTTTATAACATTTAAAATTTAAAATTAGATTTTATGCATCTTTTTTGCCTATCACAGCCAACTATTATTTAAATATCAAATGTTGTTATAGGTGTATAACAATTATTCTCTATAATAATCAAAAAACTGCGGACCCAACGATGTTGTTATAGAAAGGTTTGACTGTATTGCTAAATGCTGATGTTTTTTATCAGCAACAACAAAGTCAAAAACACTTAAATTTCTTTTTAAAAACTTTACTCCTTTCATTTGTACGAATGACGAAATTTGAAATATGAGGGTCAAAAAACGCCCTCGTTGATAAGCAAGTAGCTCAAACGTGTTTTTGACATTAGCTAAATAGCTTAAATAATGCCACTAATGGTTACTCTAGCTTCAACAGGAAAAGGACAGATTTTACCCTTAAACAATTTGAAATGGGATTACTTTTAGAGATAATTACGGCCTAGCACTGATCGAGCATCTAGCCTACGAGATTTGGCCCAACTTTCTCATTCTTATCAATGTTAGCCAAATTCGCCTCTTTGGGACAACGATGAGTGACTTTCGGCATGGTCGCCGGCGAAATTGACAGAAAGATTGTTGGGACCCAATAAGAAATTAATCTCCGACAATTGGGTTCTCCCCGGAAGGTAGTGGAGGTGATTAGGAAGTGTAGAAGAACGAGAGCTGCGAAACCAAAAAAAAAAAAAAAAAAAAGGAGAAAAAGGGAAAGGAAAATAGCCATAACTAAGCATTTAAGGAAAAAAGTAATTAATTTTCTCGGTTTATTGTTTGGATTTTGATGGTTTGCTTTGGGGACGTTATGGTGGTCATCGATGAGGCAAGATTCTTGATTTTGAATTGGAATTGGCATAGAATTTTTTCTTCAAGATTTACAAATGATAAGTTAGAACTTATATTAATACGAAAAATCATTATTATGAATTCTGAGTTTTTTGTTTTTTATATGATTAACGTAACATTATATAACTAGTATATGATAGAACGGATACGCGGGAAAGAGAATTAAAAATAAACAAAAAAAAAAGAAAAGAAGTTAAAAAAAAATAAAAAACAATTAAAAAACCAAAACTTTTGATTAGAAGAATTAATTAAC
>NC_081349.1:66185044-66299803 GCF_029784015.1 Lycium ferocissimum
AAGAAGAGCATATATTAGCCCCTTCCTTCCCATTTACAACAAATACACCTCATGTTCAATACGTAAAGTAATGGCGACAAGCCCACATAATCAGAAGTCATACCAACCTAAGTAGTATCCAACCAGACTTCATGCCCGAAAGCCAATCATGCTTTCTCCCGTCAATTCTACTACATATACAAGCTACTAATCAAAGTCTAACTCAAGTAAACCATAACCTACCTGAGATGCAGAACTGGAACGAATGCCAACTACTCCGCTGGAGTTTTTCCCTTCCGTAAGGTCTCAGAACGCTCAAAGTCTAGCAATATAATACTAGGTAAGCAACAAACCATCTAATCAAACAAGAAACAACATTTGGGAAATAATACCCAAAATGCCCCTAACCATCCAAAAGGGCGAAATCAGAATTTAAGGGTGAATTTATCCTACCCTTAGTCCAAACAATCATAATCCTCCATTTCATAGGTTTCTAATCACCTTAGACTTTCAATTCAGAATTTAGGCAAAAATCCCCAATTTGGGTGAACCCTAAGTCTCAACATATCATCTCAAATAACTAAGAAATTCCATCCTAGAAGGTGACAACCTACACTTCTAGATTGTATGAACAGTAATATAATCAATAATCCACAATTTAAACAAGGGTTTACTGATTCTAGGGTTCTAGGATTTTCTTGCACCATTAGAGAACCTAGAACTAGCATAAGAACTTAAAGGAGGAATGGAAAGGAACAAAGTAATGGTTAGGACTAACCCTCAACAAAGTAATGGTTAGGACTTACCCTCAAAGATGCTTCCATCAAAGTAATGAATAAAATCGCCTCTATTGCTCTGGGAACTATTTATGGGAGTTTGTGACTAATGACTCGCACTTAGCAATATAAAAATGGATTTACTTTCTCTCGACGATCGCTGCAGCGGTCAATATTTTCGCCCCAGCGGTCCCGCTATAGCGGTCAGACACCCCGCTGTGGCGGACCTCATTAAATGACACGGCTCGCCATAGCTGTCCAGACCGCACCGTAGTGGTCCCGCTATGGCGGACATTCCCAATTCCTTGATCGTCACTGTGGCGGTCAACGGTCCGCTGTAGCGGAACCAAGTCGGCTACGGCGGTCACACCAGAACCAGAAACTTCTGGTTATTCACCAAGCTTTTCCAAAATCCTAACATCAATCCAAGGCCCACATACACAAACCAGATATGCACACATAGGTAAAAACACGCTACGGACTCACCGGTGGCCTCGAAATTTTCAACGGAGGTCTAATTTACTAAGTCAAACCCCAAACAGAATAAAACAAGTTTTTAGAAAAGTGCACAAAATACAATCAAGCATCTCGAAAACTGAACCATCCACCCCGCCAAGTCATAATCGCCCCTCCGGACCTCATAGAATCGACAAAAATTGAAAAAGGCCTATTTGCCCAAAAGTCAACTATTGGTCAAATTCCTTCTCTAAAGGATTCTAACTTCTTAAGCTTTCACTAGACTAGCTCCTAATCTCGAAAACGGATCGGCAGGGGTAAAATGGTCAAAACGCACATAACGACCTAACGGGTCGTTACTGTATATTTGGGTTATTACCCTATTTTTTATCCTATGTTCCCTATAGTTTAGACGAAAAATTAGCCTTTACCCCATTTTACTATAAATGTGCAAACTTTAATTAAGATAAGTTACTATTCATAGGGCATACTTTCAAGGGGTAACACGAAAAAAATGTACTCCCTCCGTCCAATTTAAGCATTTTACTTTCTTTTTTGGTATGACTCAAAACGAGTATCCCTTTGTATATTTAGTAAGTTTTCCAATTCCAACCTTCTACATGGCGAGTTTAAGACCATAAGATTTAAATTGCTACACACATCTTTAATTTAAGACCATAAGATTAAAAAATCTCCCTTAATTTCTTAACCTCCGTGTCCCGTCAAACTAAGACACTTAAATTGGAACAGAGGGAAGTACAAATTAAGGAGAAAGAAATACCTTATCTTAGAATTCGGACATAATGCAAAAGCCCGTGACAACATAGTACCTAAGGGGGCAAAAACAAAACTTTAAAGGAAGATCATCAAGAAGTTCTAAAATCTCTAGGAAAGATATAGAAGTATTATTAAATGAGATAGAAGTATTACTAAAATATTATTAGCATACATTCGATGTTTTATTAATCAGTTGACAACAAAAGAAATATTTTCTAAGAAAGTTAAATTAATTTGTGAAGATTTATTATCAAGAAAAGAATTTAGTACCAGTTCAATATTCATTACCTACCCAAAACAAACGAAAAAAGCTGTGAGGGACGTGTTCGCGATAAATTTTGCTAGCGTAAAAATAAATATTTGCAATCATAAAACAAATGTGAGAAAAAAATTATTTTATTGATTATTTTGTGAGTACAACTTTGGATGTATCCCTTGATTCTAATCTCCATGTTGTTCGCCTTAATTCGAGGGCCAATGTAGCGTCTTTCTCGAATGAAGGATGAACGTCTGTTGATGTGTTGAATCTTGGAAGAACTTTGATCAGCACTTTGCATTGTTCATGAGGAAGAAGTCTCTCGAACCCTCCTTCTTGTTGAGGACCTTTGGAGAAGACTAGTGTGGATGTCGTTGCTCTCCTTTGCCTCTAGTCAAGATGCAGTGCCAATTTCAAGATGTCTTCAAATGGGAATATGTGACCCCTTTATATAGGTGTGAGCTAGAGCTTGGGTGTATTTTGGTCTCCAAATAATTCTAGCGGACCTTGGGCTAGAAAGACGTGAGTTGGACTTGTCTTGTAGAGACCCAATTTAATGGACTAACCCAAATGTAATTTGGATTTCATTCAGGTCATGTAATTTTGACTTAAATAATTAATCCCACTTTATTAACCAAAATTTGACTTGATCAACATGTCAATAACTTAGAATTTAATCCAAATTTTGTATGGATTAATTAAATTAAAGACGTGAGTTGGACTTGTCTTGTAGAGACCCAATTTAATGGACTAACCCAAATGTAATTTGGATTTCATTCAGGTCATGTAATTTTGACTTAAATAATTAATCCCACTTTATTAACCAAAATTTGACTTGGTCAACATGTCAATAACTTAGAATTTAATCCAAATTTTGTATGGATTAATTAAATTAAAATTTCGATGTCTACAGATGCCCCCTACTTCAAGACTTGTCGAGGTGTAGGCTTGCTGAAATTCTAGGCGAGACTTGAAGTACCCCTGAAGCTCCCTTTTTTTTTCTTCGTACAAAACTTTCCTGAGACTTGTCTTCGATAACTTTTCTTGAAATATGGCTTGACAGTTAATGTTGCTTGAATTTGTGAACAATAAAAAAGATGCTCAAATCTCTTCTTTCAATTTTGGGGATGAGTTTATTGCATCAATTTTTCTTGATCAATATTCAAATACCAAAGTTGTATTGTAACTCCATATGGCAAAGAGATCTCTCCACATAGTTTTCATGTAGAGCCATAATCATTCCATTGTAAATTTGGTAAGGAACTAATTTAATTAAAGAAAAGATTGGCCTTCCTTTTACTTTATTTTTGAGTAATCCGTTATGATTTTATTTCCTTGAGCACCAACCAAGTATCTTCTTTTCCTTTTGTTTCGTTGGAGAATGTATTATTCCAAGCTAAATTTGGTAAAAAAACAATTTGCTCCTTATTAATTGGGCATTAGTAGATTGCACATCACGAGATCCCTTGTTCCACCGCCTTAAAATAATCTATTTTAGTTGCTCATCACAATTATTTACTTCACCACAACTTGCTTGAATAAGCCTAAGCTAAGGCACCCTTTAATGACATCGTTGGAGACGCAGAACTCATGGAGCTTAGCGCTACTCTTCCCTTTCTTAGACGTCGCGGCTTCGATGGAGCAGTTCGTTGTTGTCGACAAATTCGCGGAGAAACCAAAGGCTGCATAGAGACCGTAATTGTCAATGCTAATGTTCTGTTGTTCCTTTCTTCATTTTTTTTTTTTTTTTTTTTTTTTTAAGGATTGGCTGTCATTTTTTCGAGTTAATTGCATTGGCCAAGCATGAAAATTTTCATCAGTGAAGTATGCTATGTGGCATCAGATTTGGACAGAACTAAAAGCTTGTTGCAGTTGGCGTGGATATTCATAAGCCCGGCTAGAGCATCGCGAATTGGCACCGACATCCATATTTCCAAGCCTCGTGACATCGACAGTGATATCCATCCCTACAATGTTTCAAGATCCCAGCATGTCAGTATTATGCGCTTGTAGGGATCGGCGGAATTATTATCGAAGATGATCTACACGTCTGGCCAGTATCTCACAGCTTTGCGCAGTCTCACCAAATCGTTTGTATCTTGGTGTAGGAGCATCCAAATGATGAGAGGCTTGATTCTGAAGATGCTACACTCGTAGGACTACGACAAATCCAAAAATCAATATCGAACTCCTTCTGGATTGATGGGAATCAATTTTTAAAATTTAAGCTCCAGGTCTGCATTTTTATTCTCTCAGCACCGTGCAGTCTCACAGAAAACTCCATATCTTGATATTGGGGTGTCCAAATGATGAGATTCTTCATTCTAAAGATGCTACACTTGTAGGACTACGACATATCCAAAAATAAACATCGAACTCCTTCTGGATTGATGGAAATCAATTTTTAAATTTGAGCTCCATATCTACGTTTTTTTTCTCAGCACCATGCAGTCTCACGGCAAACTCCATATCTTGAGATTGGAGTGTTCAAATAATGATCGGCTTGATTTTGAAGATGCTACACTCATAGAAATATGACATATCCAAAAATCATCGTTCAAATCCTTCTGAATTGTTAGGAATTAATTTTTAAAGTTGATCCACAGATCTGGCACGTTAATCTCACTGCACTACGTAGTCTTGGCAAAAAATTCATATCTCGCGATCGGAGAGTCCAAATCATGCGCCGTTTAATTCTACAGAAACAAAACTTCAATACCTACGACCTTTACAAATATGGATGTTTAGCTGGGCATGGATTGACCCACACAATTTTCTGAATTTGACGCTACAATCTAATGTTATTTCGGACGGCATGCTTCATGAGCAATTATTCTCTTTTTTTTTTTTTGCAGGTCCTTGAGAGGGTGTAAACGGTCTCGATATCAGACCCAGAGGATGCATGCGACATCACTACCATCTACTGAGGCTGTAAAGAGCAAGCAAAATTCCCAACGATAAAGCGGCTTGGCGGAAAAAGCACATGTGACGTTCTCTTCTCACAATTTTGTGAAGCCGTAGAGAGAACGACTCATTCTTTAACCTTTAGTGTTGGCAACCTATTCTTTTGACTTAGTGAAGAAGTTCAAGGAGCTAGCGTCTGTCTCGCGGCATGGAGTATTTCATCCTTCAAGGTTTGGTGGAGAAGTACAATGGCACAATGTTCACCATCCCGCATTGAAGCATTATGGCGTCGTCATTGTGGATCTTTTTTTTTTTTTTTTTTTGGTGGAAGGTTTATGAAGGAGCACAAATGGTTGTTGACACCTAATTTTCACCTCATAATGACCGCATTTTAATTCTCAAAATTCCCGAGCCAAGACGGAATAAGGATACGCTTTCAACAATTCAAAAATCCCGAGAAAATTACAAAAATTGACGATTATGAGAAAAGTACGAGTTATTTACTTTCACAAATATGATTTGAAGATAAGATGCATATCCCGCTCCATCTAACTCAGGAAAATTATTAATTAAAACGTCGTATGAATTACAGCTCATTTTGACCACAATTTTCACATTATTTAAATGTTGTCCGGAACTATGTCGATATTGGGCTCGTATTTTTAAACTACGTATTACGAATTTTATTCCTTACGAATATTATTTTACGAGAGTGTTTTAAGTTAATACGTCGGTTTAAAGCTATGTATTTTAAAAAGGGGAGTCCAAGTTTTCACTTAAACCCCCCCAAACCCTTCATCCTCACAGCCAAACAGGCCCTTAACATAAAAACAAGAAAAACCGATCCTCTTCTTCAATATTCCAGAACAACGATCGACAAAAAATGACCCCTTCCATTTTCCCTCAACCGTAAGCATACAGTCTGACCAACGGCTCAATTGGATACAATTTTTGTTGGGTTGTGACTAATTGGTACGATTTGCTTCGCTGTCATTTCTTAGTAAGATACTTGCAAAAATTTAGGGAGTCTTGGTACGAATTGGGTACGTTGGTTGGAATCTGTTGTCTTATTCATTTTAATTTCGAAATTTGGACAAAGTAAGGATTTTGGAGGGGGGGGGGGGGAGGGGGGGGAACAAGGGCAGAAAATAGAGAATCCCACATCAGTTGAGTAGAATTTGGGGTCATCCTCTTGGTTCTATAAATAGAAACCATACTCCTTCCATTGAGGGGGGAAGAAAAAAAATGGCTTTGGGACCAAAAATCCTGATTCTCATACTAATAAATGGGTTTTTATAACCCTAAGAGTGAGAACACTCAATTTTGAGGACGTTCTCACTTAAGTATAATTTTTGAAAATCGCTTCCATTCGTCGGATTCAATTAAGGTGAAAGGTGATTCATCGACTCTCGTTGTCCCCGTCGTTACTCGGCAAAAAGGTAACTTTCTTCCTTGATTTAGTTCATTTTCATTTTTTGCTTGTTCTGTTGTTTTTGTGAGCTCATATAGATTAGTGCAGTCCTAATGCTCTTTGAATTAGATAAGTGTTTACCCTGGATTTCGGTAACAATTAAACTTATAAGTGAGGTATAGGATATGTGGATGAATTTTAATCTACTTGGCTGGTATGAAAAGTCTTTGGATTTGTTTGTTGCAATATATGTATATATGTGTGTTACTGCTATGAGAATGTGTATTGTGATTGGTGATTTATGACAAATATATATATATATATATATATATATATATATATATATTAAGTAATGTATTATATTGAATGAATAAGTAAAGCTAAGGAAGAACACCACAAAATCCGGACCAATATCTGAGAGAGAGAGAGAGAGAGAGAGAGAGAGCTTCTATATATTTGACTATTACAATGTTGAGATCTGAAAAAAGCTAACCCCAAAAAGGGGAAGAATGTCCTCTATTTATAGGTATGCCTTATGGGCCATGAATACAACACAAAAGCCCTTATGAATAAAGAAACCCTAAAAAAGATAAGGTAGGACCGTACAGTCTGACACCCGTACGGTCGTCAGTGCAAATGGCAGAACGGTTTCCTGATGCGTGGCAATATCGCAATCGGTTAACCGGACCAACGGACATGTTGAACTTGGATCGGCGTACCTGGACCAATGGACACGCTTTTCTTGCCTCGGGTCAATTGCATCTGGTATGATACCCCGGTGTGAAGATGTTATACCCCGTACTTTGTACGTTGGAATATTCTAAGTCGGTTGCGACAAGTTAAGGATAAGGTTGCAATTTTTTTCGATTTTGTTAAAAGTACATAAGTTGCATATTCATCTTTTTATTGGTATGGAATGTTAAGGGTAAATGTGGAATAAGGGAAATTTGGGGTTAAAAGTGAATTATGGAAAGTTGAACATTTCATGAAAATTTGGGGCCAAAAGTGAAGTTGTGAAAACTTATTAATTCATGAAAATGGCCATATGTGGCCATGTGTATGAATTATATATGGAGAGAAAGATGATTAATTAAATCATCTTCATCATATTTTAGCTCCTAGAAAGTTCAAGAAAGTTGAAGAAAAATTGGGAGAGAAAATAAAGGGCCATTCGGCCATAGCTTATCAAGAGGGAGCAAAAAGAAATTGATCAAAACAAATATTTTCCTCAAGCATTTCAAGCCATTAGAAGGTGGAGAACAACATAGAGTGCTTGTTGGAGTAGCAAAAACAACAATTTGTTCAAGGCACAAAGTTTAGACAAGTTGAGAAGTTGTGAAGAAAGGTAAGTTTAATCTTGTGTTTATGTGTTATGGGTGGTTTATATGTGTTGTAGTATGCTAAAATGGATGAAATTCATGAAAACTTTGTATTTGAAGTTGGGCCGTGTGGGAGGTATGTGGCCGTGCATGTGTGTGTTGTGTTAAAAGTAATGGATTAGTTCTAGTTAGCATGTTTTGATTGTTGTTGTGTGAAGAAAAGAATGAAAATCATCTATATGGGTGTGTATGGTGTTGGCTGAATAGGGCCCCCTTTGTGTAGTTAAGAATGAACTAATATCATGTGGTATTTTAGTTGTTGTCGTCATGAATTCCATGTTGATAATGAGATTTTAATAAATCAATTTGAAGTTGTGATGGTTGTGGGCTGATTTGGAAGCCAATGTAACTCTTATGTAAACTTTATATTTAGGATAATGACATTGTTAACGTATGTATTGTTGGTGGAGTTCATGAATGTGGAAGAAGGAAAGGTAGTGTTGTTGTGGTTCTCGGGTTTGGCATGGTTTCGGGTGGAGTGGAGTTGTGTTGGGATTGTTGGAAAAATTGTGTAAGTTGTTTAAAGTGTTCTTGTATATTGTTTGAATGGTTTTGGATTAGTAATCGAATGTGTAAACGTTGGTATTGGTTTGTATGTAAGTAGTTGAAGTGAGTATATTGGAATATTATGAATGTTGTTGAATTATGTAAAAAGAGCTACTAATATTAGAAACGCATTTCGAATTGATTATTGATGTTGTAGTTTGGTTGTTGGTGTTGTTGTTGTTGAATTTGGCCGAGTTGAAATCTCGGGGTTGGTGTATTTACAGGGGAAATGCTGCCCAATTTTCTCCAGAATTTGGTATTCGTTTGGAATTGGGTTCCTAAATGCTCTTAGCTAATGTTTGGTATTTAATGGCATATTGTAGAACTTGGGAAGTTCGCGACGTAAGATTGGATTAGCTTAGGAAGCAATCAAGGTATGTAAAGCTTATCCTTCTTTCTCTTGGCATGTCTTAGACGGAAATAAGCTATGATATGTTATGAGCCTTGGGGGCAACTCTATTCCGAAGTTCCGAGCATGTTTATGATTCATATGTGCTTCTTGATGTTGGCATACTTGTATGGTCAAGCTATGGCTTATATATGACTTTGTGTGATTGGTTATCAAATGTTGCATAAAAAGTTTTGTTTTCAAAAAAGTTTTGTTTTCAAAAAAAGTTTGTAACTACGAACGTCCGTAACTTTCTGGGCATTAACCGGATGGCTTTGATATGCTCGGAAATGATCCTATGACGTATAATGACCATGATTTCCATAGGCGGGCCCGGATTGGGTTGACGCTCCTCCGTGGGTCCCGCGACTTTTCTTTGTGTAATACTAACGACTTTTTGAAAAGAACTTAATATGACTATCTTTCCGACCCCCGAGTATGATTACTCATTTATCTGTTGAGTCTGAAATAAGGATTTTTATGTATGTGATTTTGATACGTAACTACGGTTTTCGAAGTTCGGTTTGATATGTCCCCGCAGTGACGTTCGGAAGGAAATCGATTTGACCAGCCGCGGTTTGGCATCGTAAATGATGGTTTGTTTCGAATAACCTATTAAGTCTTTGAAAATGTTTTAAACGTATTTGGTTACTCACGATTCCGTTCGTACGTTACGTTGTTACATTTGCCGGGTTCCCCGGCCGCGGTATACGTGTATATGTGATATTACCGCCGGGTTCCCGGCCGCGTATGTGTATATGTGATATTACCGCCGGGTTCCCCGACCGCGGTATGTGTATATGTGATATTACCGCTGGGTTCCTGGCCGCGGCATGTGTGTATGTGTGATATTGACCGCTGGATACTTGACCGCGGTATGTGTGTATATGCGGTATGTGTATATGTGATATTACCGCTGGGTTCCTGGCCGCGGTATGTGTGTATGTGTGTATGTGTGTATGTGTGATATTGACCGCTGGATACTTGACCGCGGTATGTGTGTATATGTGGTATGTGATATGTGATAATTGGATGATATGATATGTGATGATCTGATGATACAATATGATATGTGATATGATGTGTGATAATATGACGGTACGTTTATGATTATTATGTTATATATGGATCGGGCCGTACGTTCTCGGCAATCGGTTAACGCCGCCTCATGTGGTATGTTTGATTTTCCGTATATACGAGGCGAAATGTTTTTCAAAGAAAGCGAAGCATTTTGACATTCTGATTATCCTATTTGTCTTCTGTACCGCTTATGTATGATTTGGAGGTCAAATGTAAGTACCTTGGTATTCGGTTTATTATGCTCGCGTTCGGTGCACTTTACTTCGATTACGACTCCGTTTTCTGTATTTCCTTCTTTGCATACTCAGTACATATTCCGTACTGACCCCCTTTCTTCGGGGGTTGCGTTTCATGCCGCGCAGGTACCTACAGATGAGTAGGTGATGTTAGCGGAAGATGTCCCGCCGGATTGGCGAGCTCCATATCCTCCGGGAGGCCGCCGAGTCCGAGTGCTTTTGTATGATATCCGGAGTTATGTTAGAGACTTTGCGTACAAAGTGTCGTGTGTGATATGTCGGGCTTTGTGAGCGGCCGCATAAGCCGATGTATTATTATGCATTATGTCGTATTTGTTTTGTAATCGGCTATGTAAGACGATATATCGGTACACATTATGTTACGATTCGTTTTGACTACGATTTTATTTGATTTGAAAAAGACGAAAAGTATGATGTTCTTTGAAAATTTTCCTTCTGCATTTTGACACGTTTTGCGGGCCCAGTATGATTATGTGTGTTACGAAAGTCTGTGGGTTCGCTCGGGCCTAGGTAAGGATCGGGTGCCCGTCACACCCTATCGGATTAAGGGTGTGACAGAAGAAAAGACCGAACATGCTCGTGCTCATTTGGACTTACCCTCGGCTCCGGATTCACCGGTCACACATTGACCCAATTTTTACCGTATACAGATATTCCCCACATTTTTCGGATCGTAGTTTTACCGGAGTAATGGGAAGTGGATAAGTCCCAAAACCGGTGGTTCCATAAGCTTGCTCTTATCTTCAAATTTGGCAGGAACAGTTATGTCACGTCTTTCTGACTTCAGCCACATGTCTCATCCCGAGTGGTCGACCTCGGGAACCACCTTAACCTACGTCGCTTCAAATCACGTCCCATTAATTCTGGGACATGCGGCGCCTCTCGATTGGTCGTTCTCTGTAACCGCTACAGTGGAATGTCTATATAAGGCCCAAAACAGCTCATTTTTTCACTTTCACTTTCACTTCTCATTCTCTACTTCTTACTTCTTGCTTCTTTGATCGTAAAGCCTCTTTGTTATCTTCTTCATTTGCTCTGAATCTTCAAGGTTTTTTGCATCTTTCAACTGCCTCTTCAATCCTTCTAATATTCCTCTTTCATTGTTTCGTTCTTGTCTTAAATCTTTCATCTGCCTCTTCAAATCCTCAAATTTTCATACCCACTCTTTCATCTTTAAAATGTCAGCCAACACTGATTCTGCTTCCCAGGACGTTCCCTCAGTTTCTTCTCTGGGAGCCAAGCCTGTTTCAAAACCCAAAGGAAAAATATTTGTGGAACCGACTGCTCTGGATATAATACCGTCTAGACCCAATTACAATCATGAATTTGACATTGAAAAGCCGTCTCTAATCGCGAATAGGGGTTTCGACGTAAGATGATACCCTTCGTCTATTACAGAGGACCTCCTCCCTCAAGTCCGGGGCAGATTAGGGATGGGACGATCGTCCAGTAGAGTTGTTCGCCCCCGGCCCTGACAAGTCTATCACTGATCATAGGGAAGGGTTCTTGTTCGTTTACACGTATCCATTCACACTGAAGCTCGTTCCCCCAATTGATCCGGTCATCCTTGAAATGTGCCGGACATATAACGTGACCTTGGCCCAAATAGGGCCGATTATCTAGAGGATCGTGGCCTGCCTCCGTCTACTGGCCAATAATGCCAAAAGGGAATTCATGTTGGCACACTTCATCCGGTTGTATGCTCTGAGAATCTTCCGAGGGGTCATGATAAAGGTCGCCAAATGAGGCCGGAACCCAATTCTTTCCAAACTCGACGAGGATAGAGATCGAGGATGGTTGGAACATATGTCTGGGTAAGGACCGCAGATATTATTCCAGCTGATCACATGCCCTTTCCGAAAAAGTGGAATAATAGACGTAAGTTTCTCAGTTGTCTTCCCTCTATAGTCGCCTTTCCTTTATACTTTGTCTAAATTTTCTCTCTTACATGCATATGATATATATATATATATATATATATATATATATATATATATATATATATATATATATATATATATATTATATATTTAGCCGAGGTATGGATACCTTCGGTGTCGGAACTCCCGAGTGGGTCGAAGCAATCACTATCCAACACCCTCATGGTGAACGGACATGGGGGGAACTGTCCCGTGGTCGATGGGTTGCCCAAAATCATGGTAATCTTTCCTTTAATTCGGTACACACACACACACACACACCCATTTTACTTTTTCTTTCTATAACTCCTTTGGTATTCAGGCTTGCCCAAGGGCTCGGTGGAGCCAAGACCCGAACCAACGACCGAGCCTGCCATACCGACTCCTGACTTTGATATGGCAGGGGCATCCCGGCGCATTGCTGTAGCCGGTAAGAGACAGAAAAGCCCTCGGCCAAACGGCAAAAAAAGAAGAGGCCGAGAAGTGATGTTCGGACCTTGAAGGATGAATCATAGTCTGATATTATTATTTACAGGGTTGGTTTGGCCCCCTTCGTCGCTCTGTTCCGGAGGAAGAAACAACTATTTCGCCCTCGTTCACAGCTGAGGAAGGAACTTCCATCCCGACCCCGAACACATGTGGGGAAGAAGATGTTCTTTTTTCGATTCCTCTAAGGTCCGTTGAATTTATCGACATTTCAGGTGATGCTTCGCCCAAAGTGTCACCCTTGGTGAAGAGGCCTAGAAGATCTGGCTCGTCTTCGGATACCGAGGCTGATCAAAGGGTTGAATCAGCTCCGGACGACGAGACTATAATGGTTACCAGCCCACTGCCCGGTGGTGACCAAGCCACTACATCCGAGGCACCTGCATTTACCGAGGCTGCTGGAGCCGTTCCGGTTTCTCCTACTCCTGCATCGAGGTCCGATAACCTGGACGACATATTCTCGGATATCCCTCCTGCAACCGGGGAAGCAGCTGGGTTCGGACACCTTCCTATTCCTCGATGGGTTCGGACACCTTCCTATTCCTCGAAGGCGGCTAGCCGGTCCACGAAAACGGGTGCGAGAGACTCCCTTGTAGGTATTTTCCCGGCCCCCAGTGTAGAACTGAGAAGGATGAGGTCCGCTGTGATCACCGTCCCCAAGGATTGTAGCTTTTTATCCCGCCCTGTGGGAGTAGCAAGTTATCTAAGGCCTCTTATTTTGGATTCGGATAAGAGGAAAATGGCTGGGGTTCCTTGGCAGTGCCTTATAAACGAAGGCATGTATGCAGGCAACCGGGTAAACTTTATGCTCGTCTTTGATGTAAGATTTTCAACTCTTGTTTATTCAATATCTTAACTCGATTTTCTTCTTCTGCAGAGTGTTGTGCTCGTTAATGAGGGCTTTGTCCGTGCCCAACACGAGGTTGATGACTTAAAGGGCCAGCTAGATGCCCAAGGCCGAGAAACGGAGAAGTTCCAACTCCTCCTGTAGGAGAAAGAGGATCAGTTGAGCCGGGCCGCTGCTCTTCCCAACCTTCAATCCGAGCTCAAAACGGCAAAGGCTGAAAATCTTCGCTTAAAGGCCGAGTTAGCCGATATGATTGAAAAAAATTGGCTCCTTGAGGCGGATAATGTTGGTCTTAACCGAGATGATGCCAATTTTGCTATGAGGCTTGGTGAACTTGAGGCCACTATTTCCCAACTCCGGAGTGAACTTTACTCGGTCAAGGCTGATGCTATGAAGATGGCGTAAAAGGCATCGGCAGCTTGAATCCGAGAATGCCAATGACAAGGAGAAACTGAGGGTGGCTATGCAAAAAGTCGAGAATCGAGTTCGGATTAGTGACGAGCTCAAGAGCAAGCGCGAAGAGGCTACAGAGGCCAATGATATGCTTCGGGCTGAGTTTGAATCGGCTAATCAGATTCGAATAGCTCTTCTTGAAGAGAGATCCGAACTAGAGGCTAAATTGAAAAAAGCCGAGGCCAACCTAGAAGAGTCTCTTAAAGACATGAGACTCCGAGGCTCGTTCTACTATTCTGATCGAGTATGAGCGGTGGAAATCCCGGAGGGTTACCCTCGAACAGGTTGAAAAAGGGTTAGGGGACCTCCAGGCCCGGATACTCGAAGCTAAAGAAGTCGAGGAAAGGGCCAAGAAAGCCCTTGATGCAGATTCTGAAGATTCCGAGCAAACGGTTTTCGAGAACTCCAGTTCCAACCATACCGGGTAGATCAGGGCCTGCACGAGCCTTTATTTTGTTTTTGTTTTTGACTTGTGCGAAAATTCTACGTGTAAAGACTTAGTTTATATATGAAATGCATATTTTCCTTTGACTGCTGTTTTCTTCATTCTTTTATCCGAACGTACGTTATGACATTTGCCTTAATAGTTTATCCTGTAAGGGATAATCAAAGGTTCGGAGCTACCTCTTTTGTCCGAATTGTGGCTGTCTTAACTCATTGAGTATTGGATTTTATTTCGTTCGGTAGGTTTTTGACCGAGGATTTGATCGAATGGTTTGCTCGAGGGGCTTATTTATGCTTCGTGAACTCAGACGTCTCTGAACCACGTTGGGCATTTTTGGTTGAGGTTTTTAAATTGTTTGAACCTTTTCCGACTGTTTAATTATAATAGATTAGATTCGGATACCTGAATCCCTGCCTTTGTCAGGTTTCGAGACGGCAGTCCCCACTCGAGGGTGTTAAAAGATTTTGGGCTTGGTTCATCTCGACCTCGCTGCCTTTGCCAAATTTTGATAATAATTCCCGGTATAGGGTATTTAATACAAAGACGTGTCCGAGACGTATGTTTTCATAACGCTTTCATATATAGCCAGTGTTTGTATGTACATAAAATGGGGATTTCATCTGTTTGCTTTTGTTTTTGCCGTAGCAAATACTAAGTGGACACAATTCGTTTTTGATCGTTTGGTCTTTACATAGAAACCTAACACAAAGGTCCGGGTTTACACAAGAATAAGAGACATAAAATTTTGAAGACCTTTCCGGGATAACACTTAATAGTGTTTCTTTATCTGCTTTGGTGAGTTAAACTCATTCTACCTTTCCGGGATAGGCCTCGATGTGGGTATGATAGTCCCCTAGTGTTTATCCGAGCAAAGATGATCGGGTAAGCACTATTAAGTCCCCACTCGATGGGCAGACCCTCCGTTTCTGGGTACTTTGCCTTGTTTTCATAAAGTAACACGCTATACTTGTTGCCTCGTTAAAAACCTTGTTGGAAAACCCACTTCGGGACAAAACCGTACTAAGAAAAAGAGTGCAACACGTGTTTTCAGGCCTAACTTCATTCCCTCGGGGCTTACTTCAAAGACCATTTCTGCAAAAAAGGATAGGTTAATAAAAGATGATTACAAAGGTAGGCATCCATACCTTAGCAATAGTACTTCTTCAAATGAGCCACATTTCAGTTATTGCGCAACCGTTGTCCGTCCATGGATTCCAGTTGGTACGATCCTTTGCCCATTATTCCGGTTATCTTGTACGACCCTTCCAGTTCGGGCCCAACTTCCCGTCATTGGGATTCTTGGTATTTAAAGTAACTTTCCGAAGTACCAAGTCCCCAACTCAGAAATGTCGAAGATTGGCCCTCCGGTTGTAGTACCTCTCCATCCTTTGTTTTTGAGCCGCCAAACGAACCGGCCGTGATTTCGCGCAGTTCGTCCCCTCGCTGTCGAGTTTTACGCCATAGCCTCCTCGTTTGACTCGCCGGTGACGTACTTGAAATGGAGGCTTGGTTCGCCAACTTCTACGGAATCGTAGCTTCGGCCCCGTATACCAACGAGAAAGGTGTTTCTCCCGTGCTCAATTTTGACGTAGTTTTGTAAGTCCATAATACCTCCTATAAAGACTTCCCTCCATTTATGTTTTGATGTTTCAAGTCTTTTCCTTAGATTTTGAATTATTGTTTTGTTCGTGAATTCCGCTTGTCCGTTTGCACTCAGGTGATACGGAGTCGATACTATCTTCTTGACCTTCAACCCTTCGAGGAAATTATTGACCTTGCTGCTAACGAACTGAGGGCGTTATCACAAGTTATTTCAGCCGGGATGCCGAAACGACAGATAATATGGTCCCATATGAAGTCAATAACCTCCTTTTCTCTAATCTTTTCGAAGGCCTGCGCTTCAACCCATTTTGAGAAGCAGTCAGTCATAAACAGAATAAAACGAGCCTTAGCTGATGCCCATGGCAGAGGACCGACGATGTCCATTCCCCACTTCATGAACGGCCAAGGTGATATCACCAGGTGTAGCAACTCCCAGGTTGATGAATCATCGGGGCATGCCTTTGACACCCGTCGCATTTTCGGATAAAATTCTTCGCATAATCCTCTATCCGATTCCAGTAATAACCGGCTCTAATAATTTTTCGAACCAAGGCTTCCGCACCGAAGTGATTACTGTAGGTACCCTCTTGGACTTCTCACATCACATAATTTATTTCTCCGGGACCCAAACACTTGGCCAGAGGTCTGAAGAAAGACCGTCGGTACAACTGACTGTCTATTAAGCAGAACCGAGCTGCTTTGGTCCGGACTGATCGTGATTCTTTTGGGTCGCTCGAGAGCTTCTCATCTTGCAAGTAGTCGATGTATCTTGTCACACCCTAACTTATTAGGGCGTGATGGGCACCCGACCCTTACTTAGGGCCGAGCGAACCCGCTGACTCTCGTGATACTCATAATCATACTGGGCCCTTAAATCATGACATGAATGCATAATGTAAGCTTCTCAGAAAAACATGCTTTTCGTTCTTCTCAAATCAAGGAAAATCTGTATACATATGAAACTTGTAACACAATGCATAATAATACATCGGCTTACAGAGCCGCTTACAACACTGACATATTATATACATGACTCTATCTGCAAAGTCTCTAACATAACTCAAGATACCATAACATACACACTCTGATTCGGCAGCACTCCGGGAAGAAATGGAGCTCGCCAATCCAGCTGGAACATCTTCGACTCATCTGTATCACCTGCGTGGCATGAAACGCAGCCCCCGGAGAAAGGGGGTCAGTACGGAGTATGTACTGAGTATGTAAAGCATGAAATACAATAAACCGAATCATACTGACATAAGGAGTATAGAAAATCAGTACAGTAACCAGAAAACTGTAAAGCTTGCCTCTAAAACTTAACTCATGTACATATGCATATATATATATAGCGTGTCCCGGCCCTCTAGTGAGGGACTCGGTAAGTAAAATCATCATATACATGTGCATATAGCGTGTCCCGGCCCTCCAGTGAGGGACTCGGTAAGTAAAATCATGTCATCATATATATACATATACATAGAGTGTCCCGGCCCTCTAGTGAGGGACTCGGTGAATAGAATCATCATATGCCATCCTGGCCGCCATCCCCGTATCATCACATCATCATATACATATATATAGCGTGTCCCGGCCCTCTAGTGAGGGACTCGGTGAACAATGCAAATGAATGTGCACGAATGCGTGTCCCGGCTCCGGTCTCATGAAAGACATATCGAGCTTTGCACGAGCAAGTAGTAGTGAGAAACCATATGCACATAAATCATCTTTAAGACTCGATAGATAAGTAAATAGTCGACGCTCGAGAGTCAAAACGGAAGTCATGTTAAGTTCTTTCAAAAACAAGTCGTTAGGACTATACAAAGGAAAATCTCGGGGACCACGGATATGCATCAAACCAATCCGGGCCCGCCCATGAAAGTTAACGTCATTACATGTTATAGAATCATTTGCGAGCATATCAAAGCAATCCGGTTCCGTCTATGAAAGTTACGGATATTTTTAATATATAAATCCTTTTTGGAGCAAAACTCTTTATACCACATTTGAATTCAATCATACAAAGACATAAAGACCATAGTTCTACCACACTAAGAATGCAAACACTAAGAGGTGGATAAGGATCGTAAACATGCTCGGATCATAAGAGTAGAGTTACCCCGAGGATCGTATCATGGCCTACTTACACTAAGACATGCCAAAAGAAAGAAAGGGTAAGCTTCACATACCTCGTCCGCTTCCTAAGCTAATCCAAACTCAAGTCTCGGCTCCCAAGATCTACAATACGTCAATAAATACCAAACATTAGCTATAGGCACTTAGGAATTCAATCCTAAGTTAGCATTTGTCTACGTAAATTTGGGCGCATTTCCCCGTTTATATGCCTAGCCCGAAATCTCAATTCAGTAACCAACAACAATACCAATAGTATTAACATCATTTCCAATACCGTCGTATGCCATACAACAGCCCGCACACTGTTTTCTAAATTTCTCAACCAACCAAATTTGCGATATAACTATTTAATAATTTTATTTCCGTAAAGGAGTCGAAATTCATATGAACAACATCAATAACAATGCCCTTCACATTTTACAAGGTAAATACATTTATTTTCATCCAAAAATTCTCTTCAAATCTCCTTCCATAATTCACAACACCAACAAACGAATTTATCGACTATTCCCTCCCTGCTAATCCGTTAAAATTCTAAATAAACTCATTAACAATGAAAAGGAACCGTATTCATAACTTAAGCATGCAGCCCCCATGTTATCACTCTTCTCCTTGGTTGATTTTTAGCTCAAATTGAAGACAACGCAGCCCAGACAACACTTTTCTTTTCATGGGCTTGAATTCGGGCTCGCATTTTGGTCAAAATTGGTTTTTCTTCTCTCCAAGGCTCTTCTCTCTCTCTTTCCAGAATTTTCTGGTATTCTTGGTCTGAAAAATGAGAGGAAAGGGCTGAAATTTCACTTAAATAGGCATGGGTCATGGGCCTAACCCGATTGGGCCCGGTTTGGGCCTAGCCCACTGACCTTTCCACCTTAAAACGTCCATATCTCCTTATCCCGACGTCACCTGTGGGCCCACGACCTATGGTTGGAAAGTTAATTCAATTATCTACAACTTCTATCTTTGGTATTGTTCCAAATTCTAAACTTATAATACCGTTTCTGCCCTCGAAGTCAGATCACCCGAAAACGTTACTTAAAAATATTTGCTTGGAGGACTTCCACTTTGATTTGGCTCAAGTGGTCCTTCTTGAGTTATGTTTAACTTCACATATGTGATTCATATAAATTGTCGCATGTCCCAAAAAAAAAATCTCAATGTGTGGGCCCCACCTCGCCCTTGCGAATAATCCGACGGACAAAAATACGAAATATAATACTGTCAACGTGAGTTTAAATTTTGAAGCAACAAAATGATTGTCAATTTTTAAGCACGTTAATAAGGACCTTCCAATTGGTTGGAACTGCTAGAAGAAAATAATTTTTGTGATCACTATTCATGGTCTTCCATTTTAGCTTGCCTTGGCCGAATATGACTCCTTTGGTTTTCTCCAAGTTTCTTGAATTTTCTAAGGGTGAGAATGATGAAGATGATTTAATTAGTCATCTTCTAATCACATATATAAAACATCCATACGTGGCCCATGGCCCACACCCACGTGGCCGCCACTTGGCCATTTTTATTTCATGAATTTTAACTTTTCAATATTCACTTTTAACCCCAAATTTTTCCTTAATATTCCATGCCAACAAAATCATAAGCAACTCATGTCTTAAAACAAAATCGTAGTTAAAAGTCTCCACTTCGCCTCCCGGAATAGTCTTGTCCTTAACTTATCATGGTTAACTCGGATTGTCCCAATGTACAAAACACGGGATATAACATATCTGTTGCGCCAATCCCACGTTAGACCTATTATGTTTATCTCGGCCTGCCCGTTTTCTACCGTCGAATTTATCAATTGCACTACGCTACCGGGGTTGATTTCCTCCGCTTCGACTGATGAGCCCAAATTGGCCAAAGTATCGGCTTCGTTATTCTGGTCCCTGGGTACATGTTGCATGGTCCATTCTTTAAACCGGTGTAGTATCACCTGAGTTTTCTCCAATTATCTTTGCACATGCTTATCCTTGACTTCGAAGACGCCATTCACCTGGTTAACGACCAAGAGAGAGTCGCATTTTATTTCGATTATTTCGGCTCCCAGAATCTGAGCCAATTCCAAACCTGCAATCATAGCCTCATACTCGGCTTTATTGTTAGTCAACTTTATAGTTCTAATCGACTGTCTAATGGCATCACCGGCAGGGGTCTTAAGAACAATGCCCAACCCGGAACCTTTTAGGTTTGAAGCCCTGTTTGTTTGTAGAGATCAGATACCCAAAGCCTTTTTAGAGGTTAGCAAAAGCTCTTTCTCGACCCTGAATCATGGCGGGGGTAAATGTGCCACAAAATTGGCTAAGATTTGAGACTTAATAGCTGTTCTAGGCTTATACTCGATATCATATCCGCTAATCTCTACGGCCCATTTGGTCAGCCTACCTGATAACTCCGGTTTATGCATGACATTTTTTAGCGGGTAAGTAGTTACTACACATATCGGATGGCATTGGAAGTAAGGTTTCAGCTTTCTTGACGCACTTCCCAATGCCAAGGCCAACTTTTCGAGGTGTAGATAACGAGTCTCCGCATCCCCTAAAGTCCTACTCACATAATATATTGGGAATTACGTACCTGATTCTTCCCGGACCAAAACACCGCTTACCGCTACCTCAGACACGGCAAGGTACAGAAATAACTATTCGTTTGCCTTCGGTGTGTGCAGCATAGGCGGGCTCGATAAGTACCTTTTTAATTCCTGCAAAGCCTTTTGACATTCCGGTGTCCAGACGAAGTCAATCTTCTTTCTCAGTAGTGAGAAGAAACGGTGACTTTTATCCGAAGACCAAATGAAACGGCCGTCGCTATCCTTCCGGTGAGCCTTTGCACGGCCTTGACGTTTTTCACCACCTCAATATCCTCAATGGCTTTGATCTTGTCCGAGTTAATTTCAATTCCCCGGTTCGACACCATGAAGCCCAAAAATTTGCCTGATCGGACACCTAAGGCATATTTCTCCGGGTTAAGCTTCATGTTGTATTTGCGAAGTACATTAAAGGTATCCCGCAAATGTTTTAAATGGTCCTCGGGCTTCCCGCGACTTGACTAGCATGTCATCAATATAAACTTTCATTGTTTTCCCTATCTGTTCTTCTTTGAACATTCCATTAACTAGGCGTTGGTAAGTTGCTCCGGCATTTTTAACCCGAATGGCATGACATTATAACAGTAAGTCCCGTATCGAGTAATAAAGGAGGTTTTCCCTTGATCCTCCGGGTGCATCCGGATTTGGCTGTACCCAGAGTAAGCATCGAGAAAACTTAACATCTTATGCCCGACCGTTGAATCGATCATTCGATTGATGTGAGGCATCGAAAATGAATCCTTCGGGCATACTTTGTTCAGGTCCTTATAGTCAACACACATTCCAAATTTATTACCTTTCTTTGGCACCACCACTACATTAGCTAGCCAATCCGGGTATTTTACCTCCCGAATAGAGCTTATTTTTAAAAGCTTTATTACCTCATCTTTTATGAAGGAATGTTTTGGCTCGGCCATTGGTCTCTTTTTCTGCTTCACCGGGGGAAATTTCCTATCGTGGCTGAGCTTATGAGTCATGACTTCCGGTGGCACACTTGTCATGTCTATGTGGGACCATGCAAAACAATCGGCATTAGCTTGAAGAAATTTAATTAACTTGTTCCTGAGCTCCGAGGTTAATCCCGTGCCCAGGTATACCTTTCTATCCGGTAAATGCTCAAATAAGATGACTTGTTCCAGTTCCTCTACGGTAGATTTGGTTGCATCCGAGTCATCCGATAATACAAACGATCTGGGCATGCCGAAATCGTCCTCTTCACCAGTCGGGTCCAATCCCTTCTGCTCCGTTTTCGAACCTGTATTCTTTAATTATTATTTGGTGTCCTTGCCTCCGATTAGTTCATCATCTCTTTGATCCGGCTTTTTTGGAAAAAGGGGTGCTTTCTCGACCGCGAACATTTCCCTTGCTGCGGGCTGTTCACCTCAGATAGTTTTTATTCCCTCTGGAGTAGGAAACTTCAGCAACTGGTGTAGTGTTGATGGTATCGCTCTCATGCTATGAATCCACGGTCTGTCGAGCAAAGCATTATATTTCATATCTCCCTCGATGACATAGAATACCATCTGCAGTATAGTGTCACGTCAATGTTGACCGGCAAAGAAATTTCACCCTTCGTGGTTTCGCTTGCCATATTGAACCCGCTGAGTACTTGGGCTACCGGTATAATCTGATCGAGTAGCCTCAGCTGTTCTACCACTCTCCATCGGATGATGTTGGCTGAACTACCTGGGTTAATCAAAATACGTTTAACTTGTGATTTGAAAATAAGGATATAAATTACTAATGCATCATTGTGCGGTTGAATGATACCTTCTGCATCCTCGTTACTGAAGGAGATGGAACCCTCGGGTACATAGTCCCGGTTGCGCTTCTCTCGTACAATGGAAACCTTTGTTCGTTTCATCACCGGCCCTCGTGGGGCATCCACTTCCCCAATTATCATATTGATTACATGTTGAGATTCCACTGGCTCAGCTCATTTGTGACTCTCCCTTTCTTTGTAGTGGTTTTTTGCTCGTTCACTCAGAAATTCTCGAAGGTGGCCATTCTTCAATAAACGAGTCACCTCCTCCCTTAATTGATGACAGTCTTCAGTTCTGTGCCCATGGGTCTCATGATATTCACACACCTCGCTCGGATCCCGTTGACCCGGGTTTGACGTCAATGGCCTCGGCCATCTAGCCTCCGTGATATGGCCGATAGCCGAGACGAGGTCCGAGATGTTGATGTGGAAGTTGTACTCCATCCGTTCCCTTTGGAAATGGTTCACAAATTCTCGTAAAAACTCATCATCCCTTTGGTCTATTCGGAAGATGTCCGTGTTTCGGGCCTGCACCCTTTTATCTCTGGCATGGGCTTTGATAAACGCATCTACGAGCATTTCGAAGAAAGTGATGGAATGCTCGGGCAGATGGTCATACCAGGTCAACGCTCCTTTCGATAGTGTTTCCCCAAATTTTTTTAACAACACGGACTCAATTTCATCCTCTTCGACATCATTACCTTTTATGGCACAAGTGTACAAAGTCACGTGCTCCTGCAGGTCCGTTGTACTATCGTATTTCGAGATATCTGGTATCTTGAACCTCTTCGGGATTAACTTCGAAGCCGCACTAGGAGGGAAAGGCATTTGAATGTACCTCTTTGAATTCGGCCCTTTCAGAATCGGCGGAGCTCCCAGAATCTGATCCACCCGAGAGTTATACCTTTCCACCCTCTTCTCCGTTGAATCTACCCACTTTGCCAAGGTCTTGAGCATCTTCAGAACTTCGGTGTATGATCCTGCTCCGGATCCATTACTCTCGACTATCCGTGTTTTATTCCTCTTTGGTTCGGTGACCCCTTTTGACCTTACCGGAGATACCTTGTCTTTTTTGCTCTGTAGCTAAGCTATTGCAATCCCCTATTTGACTATGGCGGTCCCCTGTTCCTGCAACATTTCAAATATTAAACGTAAGTTAATCTCATCCGGAGTATCCGGTGTTTTCCGGCCTTGAGCCCGGGACAAAGTAATTGAGTTATGAGTATTCAAGGGATCGGTGGCCGGAAAGGCGGCATTCTCCAAATTCACGGTATTCTGCCGGTTGAGGCCTTCTCTCGAATCAACAGAGTTTGGGTCGATTGGATCTGTAGGTAGGTTTCGTAACCCACTGTTGTTCTCGTTTTCAGCCACAATTTCGTTGTTGTTGACATGACCAGACTGTCCGCTGCTTGCCATTTTGTCCTTTTTTGTGGAAATTAGTAGTTTCCTCAATCAATGAGTAAAAGAAGGAAGAAGCAAATATTAAAAAACCACTATTATCCTAGCCCCACGGTGGGCGCCAAACTGTTTACCCCGAATTTCAGTAACAATTAAACTTGTAAGTGAGGTATAGGATATGTGGATGAATTTTAATCTACTTGTTGGTATGAAAAGTCTTTGGATTTGTTTGTTGCAATATATGTATATATGTGTGTTATCGTTGTGAGAATGTGTATTGTTATTGTTGATTTATGCCAAATATATATATATATATATATATATATATATATATATATATATATATATATATATATATATATATATATATATATATATATATATATATATATTAAGTAATGAATTAACACTACAAAATTCTAAGGAAGAACACTACAAAATTCGAGAGAGAGAGAGAGAGAGAGAGTGAGAGAGAGAGAGAGAGAGAGAGAGAGAGAGAGAGCTTCTATATATTTGACTATTACAATGTTGAGATCTGAAAAAGCTAACCCCAAAAAGGGGAAGAATGTCCTCTATTTATAGGTATGCCTTATGGGCCATGAATACAACACAAAAGCCCTTATGAATAAAGAAACCCTAAAAAAGATAAGGTAGGACCGTACGGTCTGATACCCGTACGGTCGTCATTGCAAATGGCAGAACGGCTTCCTGACGCATGGCAATATTGCAACCGGTTAACCGGACCAACGGACACGTTGATCTTGGATCGGCGTACCTGGACCAACAGACACGCTTTTCTTGTCTCGGGTCAATTGCATCCGGTACGATACCTCGGTGTGAAGAAAAGACCGAACATGCTCGTGCTCATTTGGACTTAACCTCGGCTCCGGATTCACCGGTCACACATTGACCCGGTTTTTATCGTATACAATAAGTAATTGCTTTGTAGTTCTGTTTCGATGTTAATCTTCATTATTTGTCGCTTTGTTTTCAATCCTGATCCTGCTCAATATTTCAGTTTATTCTATGGTTTTGTTTTCTGTTCATTTAAATTCAAGTATGAATTAGTTAAATTTCAAGAGTGTTTTTTTTTTTTTTTAGCTTTGTCTGGTTTGTTAGGTTCTTGTGGAAGACAATACGTGATATAGTTATTTACTCCCTTTCCTCTTATGGGAACTATAGGACTATTTGGATTAAGTTCCTTAAACTTAGTCAGTCACATTTGGTTAAGAATTTAGGTTCATTCTTATATGTAGCTATGATTAAGATGAAATTGTCACTGCTCTTGTTTAGCATGATGGGGAGTAGAAGGAACTCATTTTACTACTTTGTTGTGAGAATAACTCAAAACATGCATTTTGTCTGAGTATTAATTTATCAAGCTCTTGGTAGCTGGCCACTTTTGTTCTAATCAATTTACCCTAGAAAGAATAGTCAATTTTGTTATAAAATAAGTTTGCAATAAGATTCCAGCTCTCTAAGAAGATCTATTACAGTGTTCTCTAACTCAGATCTATTTTAAGTTTGAACTCTCTTATTTCATCAAGTGTTTTCAAAACAACTTCTTGTTATTTTCAAGTGCTAGTTTTGAAAGATCAAATGATCTTCAATACCTTTCTGTTGGAGTTAAATGAAGAGTTTTAAAATAATGGTGTTAAATTTGACCTGAAATATGTCTTATTCGTGTCTTGTTGAATATCTGCATTAATTTACCTATAGCATTTACCTTTTAAAATGATTTGTCATTCTCTCATAAATGAAGTACCATTTGGAGGATCTTAAGTGAAAAGTTCAGTTAAAAGGGCTATTAAAACATGTTGAGTAGTAGGAATCTGCCATTAGGTTTCTGTTTAAGGTTGGAAAAGAATAATACGCATTTTGTTGGGAGTCCTTTTTTTTATATATATAGAAATTCACCTCTTGTGTGTTACTATCCAAACCTCAACCAAAGTGTTACGA
This sequence comes from Lycium ferocissimum, assembly GCF_029784015.1. Lineage (NCBI taxonomy): Eukaryota > Viridiplantae > Streptophyta > Magnoliopsida > Solanales > Solanaceae > Lycium > Lycium ferocissimum. Next base: position 66,210,842 of record NC_081349.1, read on the forward strand.
GTGGTATTTGTGTTCTGAATCTCTATTAAGTTCATGCTTGGAAGATTTGAAAATAATGTATCGAAAGAGTCTGCCTAGTTGAAGGCTTCAACATGCTTAATTGTTAGTAGTTTCTGTCCTGCACCTTCCCTTTCTTTTCTTTAAGTGTTAGACTTTGCCTTTTGTTGAAAAAGAAGTATCTAGTTAGCGGCCAGTAGTAGGCCATAGGTATGTTGGATTTCTGCCAATACCAACTTCAGTTCGAGTATGTTTACCTTCTAAAACTTACATTCACACTCGCGCAGAGACATCCTTCATATTTGCATATTTTAATTCAACGTTGGTCTTTATATTTCATATATAGAACTAAGGTGTTATATCCCGCATTTTGTACGTTGGAATATTTTAAGACAATTGCGGGAAGTTAAGGGCAAGGCCATCCTCCGGTTTTGTCTTAATGCGCAGGTCGCTCATAAGTATTATTGGCATGGAATATTAAGAGCAAATGTGAAATTTGGGAATTATTATAGTTCATGACTTTTTGGAGAAGCCATTGTGGTTGTGGGCCCCACTTATATCTTGGTCAATTATTGCAAGCCATGCAATGGGACAAGTGTTCATCTTATTTGTGGGAACTATACATATATATAAGGGATGACAAAATAAGGTCATTAGTCATCTTTTACTAATTGAGAAAAATCTAGAAAATTGGAGAAAAAAAAAGAAGAGAAAGACATGGAGCATGTGCATGGTCATGTGCACATTTTTATATATATATATATATATATATATATATATATATATATGGATGACTAAGTCAAGCAAGACCAATTCATCTTTTCCACTTTGGAAATTTCAAGAAAGATGAAGAAAGAACAAGAAGAGAGAAAACGGCCAAGTATGGCTGATTTGATTCTTGGAAAATTGATCATGGGAAATTATTTTCTCCTTGTTTTCCTACTAAATGGAAGGTCCTTATTAACATGGGATGAGTGTTGGAGCAAGCAAGTTCCTTATTCTTGCAAAATATCAAGCTAGCCGAGTGAAGAACAAGTGAAGAAGGTATGGTTCAACCTTCTCTTTATATGTTATGAATGGTTTGTGGATGTTGTAGTATGTGGAGGTGAATAAAAATCATGAAAACATAGATGTTGGTGTTGAACCGTGAACATGGAAAGATGTGTGTGTGGCCGTGTGTGTGTGGTAATGTAGGAGGGATGAATTAATTGAATTTAGCATGTTTTTTGTGTTGTTGTAATGTGTAGAAAATGAATGAAATTCATGAAGTTGAGTGTGTTGGAGTTGTGGCCGAAAGTGGGCTGCTTTGCATAGCAATGAATGAACTAATTTCATTTAGCATTCTTGGTTGATGTCGCCATGGATTCTATGTTGATAATGAAGGTCTAAATGATTTAAGTGAAGTTATATTCATTGTAGCATGTTTCCGAAGTTGATGTGAATTGTATATAGTTTCATGGATTTATGGAAAATAATGTTGTCAAGGTGCGAATTGTTGGTATAGTTGATGAATTTGAAAGAAAGAAATGTGTCGTCGAAGTTTTCTTGAAATTGGATGGTTTCGGGTGCATTGTGTATTTCACGGGCTGTTTTGAAATATTGTGCGAATTGCTTGGAATATTCTTAAATCTTGTTTGGATGGTTGTTGGTTTGGTTGTTGTTGAATAATTGGCCGAGTTAAATTCTCGGGGTTGATGGATTTATAGGAAGTGCCGCGAAATTTCGGTAGACAAGTTGTTACTTCAAAACACAACTTCTATAATGCTAATTACTGTTTGGTAAATGTGACCAAATTGTAGATTCTGCCGAATTTAGAGCTCGAGTTTGGAGTAGCGGAAAAGGCGGAAAAGGTATGTAAGGCTTTACTCTTCCTTCTTTGGCATGTCTTAGACGTAGTAGGTTTGGATACGAGCCTCGGGGACTACTTTATCTTTAGAAACCTAAGTTTGAATTTGACCACTATTCATTCAATAGAATTGAATTAGACTTTCTATGTTTCATTGGAAAAGTAGCTTGAATATATGCAACTTTCATAAGTGGGTCGAAATGTCCCAAAATTTTTGTAGGCAAATCTATCAAGTCTAGAATTCTAAAGTGGAAATTTCTTTCTAATAAGTTGTAAATGTTTTCCAAGATGCCCATATTTTCCAAAAAAAAACTAAGTTTTAAGAGGTTGAAAGCCTTTATGCCTGAGACGATGAATATGACTTTATAATGATAACAATGACGTCAAATATGAGAAAATGCCTATGGCGAATATGTCGACGATACGTTTCTACCACGAATGTGGTAACGCGAGACGGTTAAACTAATTCCCGATTTTTTGTCAACTCTAATTATGGATAATGATTATTCTAAAGATTTTCTTTTATGAAACGATGTCTCATGATCCTTTCTCTATGTTTCTCATGATGTTACTCTCCATTGATAGTCCCGCCTTTACTAGTTCCTTTGAGGCGAGATAAAGCGCCCGTGATTATTCCATAATATGATCGGAGGTTACCGACTTTACGTCACTCCGATAGATACATGACTTTCTTTGGGCTCTCATGCATGCTACTTATATGATATACAAATATGATATATGTATATGTATATGTACATGGGGTGGGGGAAGGGAAACATGTTTCATTGCCACCTGGGTCACCGGCTTATCATCCCGTTTCGGATGCCCGGACGCGGATTTATGGGCGAGCGAGTATTTCGGACAAGGGGCGAGCCGACGTTGTTCGGCGCTATGACATGATATGATATGATATGATACGATATGATATGATATGACATGATATGATATGATATGATACGATATGATATGATATGATATGACAGGATATGATATGATATGATACGATATGATATGATATGATATGATATGATATGATATGATATGATATGATATGATATGATATGATATGATATGACATGATATGATGTAAGTTCTACTTTCTATTCCTATGAAAAGAGATTATTTTTAAAAAAAAAAAAAAAAGACAGGCATGCGTGGTATCCGGCCAAAAAGGCATTCACATGTACAAAGTTACTCTCTTACCTCATTATCCGTTCCATGATCCCATGATGTTTTTATTCATGCTTTATGCTGCTCATTATGTCTTGCTTTTACGTGCCTACATACTCGCACATATTCCGTACGACCGCCTTTCTTCGGGGTTGCGTTCATGCCGCGCGGTACACCTGTGTGAGTGAAGACATTAGCAGAAGGTGTTCCGGTGGGATCGGCGAGCTCCATTTTCTCGAGTGCCGCCGAGTCGTGTATACGTGTGTTATGGTATCCGAATATGTTAGAGACTTTGCGTACGTAGTCATGTATATAAGATGTCCGTGGTGAGCGGCTCTATAAGCCGTCGTATTGTTATACATGATATTACAGATTTTGTACGGTTGCAAGTTATGTTGATTTGAAAGATATACCGTATGTTGTTTTTCAAAAATCTTCATTACGCCTTTATGGCCTGGTTAGGGGTCCATTATGACTACGAGTACTATGACAGTCAGAGGGTTCGCTCGGCCCTAAGTAAGGGTCGGGTGCCCATCACTCCCTATCGGATTAAGGGTGTGACATAAGGGATCGAGGGATCTCTGTTTTGTTTAAAGATGATCAACATACCTTTGGTTTGTTTAGTGCTAATAGTTGCAGCTCTTGTGGTTAATGGGTGTTAAGCGTTGGTTAGATGTTAAGCTCTAAGTCTTGCTTAATTGGATTAATTGACAAAGTAGCAGCTACTTCATGGGTTTTATCTGGTTTTCCTTTTCTGCTACTTGTCCCAAATGATCCCACCCATTGTGTTTATATGATTTGGTTTGAGCCTCTAATTTGAAAAGGGAAAGTTGTCAATAGGTTTATAACTTCACTTGGTGTCAATTCATTGATCAGTAATGAGTCCCTATGTTAATATGAGAATTAATTAATTATTTTAACAAGCAACTATTTTGTTTTCCATTTGATATTATCTTATAGGATTTCATGTATTTCTTGATACTCATTCTTCACCCCCTCTTTTCTTTGCATGACTTGGGGAAAATTTCCCAATCCCAAATGATCATGAGTCATTTCGTTGAACCTGAGATCACTACTTCACATTGCTGAAAGTAGTAGCCTATTTCAAGGCAAAACTGTTGCTATGCACAACTACTGCCATACTGTTGCTGTGTTGCTGCCTTCAAAGGCACATTATGGTTTGCTTGGAACTTATTCGTTGTTGTGGTCCTGGCCATTATTGTTTAACCTTAAAATGGAGAACAATTAAATTTATGTGTGGTGCCAAAGATATGTGGCTTAATTCAATTCGAGATTAGATTACACGATAAATGAATAAGTAAATAAAATAGGCAGATCTGACCAAATGTGAAGTGATGACTGGCCTCAAATTTGAAATGATGACTGGCCTCGGGTATCGGGAACCGAGGTCGAACACTTCTGACCGGGTGTTTACACAATGAATAACAAAAGGCAACCTTAGCAAAGATAAATGAATGCAAACGATACTATTGCTTTCTTAGTATATGAATGCTCTCTTTTTTCTATCGCCGCCCCTTCAATGAATGAGGGCCTCCTCTTTATATAATAGAGGAGTCCTAACCCTAGTACAATTCTAAGTAAGGAAAAGAAATCTTTTGACAACTATTGCCGAGATTGGTGCCGAAATATCTCGCTGAGGGCGGATATTCCGGTCTTCTCCTCATGGTGGTAACCGCCTCTTCTACCTGCTTTAACGCCTCATTACAGATCGAGCTTGAAGCCTTATCCCCGATAAGCCGGTCGTATCCTGGCCGAGCCTCACCTTGACATCGAGAAATCGAGTATGTTCATATTCTCGGTTTTACTCGTATACAGATAGTCCCCCCATTTCCCGGGAAATGGACAAAAATAAAGCTGAGCAGCTACATACATCTACCTAGGACAAGAGTTTCTAGTCAGCACTTCACTCTGCCCGATGCTAGGTCATTATTACTTAGCCGCCAAATCTTTTTTGGGAGACCTCCTTGTGTCAGAGTCCTTGATACGCTATAGGACACCTTGACTTCCTTTCTATATATAGCCCATGTATTCTTCCTTTCTCATGCATCTGTGCTTCTTCAAATCTAAGCTTTGTTTCTCCTCAAAAAACCTTGCTGTGATTTCCGTATTGAGCCCATAGCCCTCCTTGGACTTTAAAACTTCTTCCATTAGGGCGTGATCATCCATTGTTAGGGTAAACCTTTCATGAATATGGCTTACGTTCCATTATTGACCTAAGGTGAAGATCAATCTTCGTTCTTACCGCCAACGGGAGCCGCCGGTTCTAATAAGGAGCTAGAATCTCTTGCTGCCGATATCCTCCCGTCGGGATTTAACTATATGAACGACTGCAAAATTTCTTACCATTTTGATTCGGTGGAGAATTTCAAACCCTTTATTGATTATGACACCATTATCGTAGTCAGGGAAGATTGTAACTTAGGCGCAGATGTTGACATTCGCTCTGTTGGGAATGGCGTGAAAATAAATCATCATGTTGTCGACTACTCATTGTCATACACTTACCCTTTCGCCATTGGGTTTACTCTCCCTGTTCCTCGAGTGATCGAGGACTTTTGTCATCAGTATCGGATATGTATCGAACAAATCGCCCCACATATTTAGAGACTTGTGTACTGTATTAAGAAGTTGGCTAATATAGCCGGGGGTGACTTTCACCCTTGACCATTTACTTCATATATACATACCTCGGGTGATCCGAGGGGGAATTGTTCATCTGCTTTCTCGGGGAAATCGAAGCCTGATTGACCCCGAAGATGATTATGACCGAGGGTGGCTTTATCGGTTTGTGATGATACGCACAGCTCAACTTTGTCGTCCATCGTCTACTGATTTTCCTGAGGTGTGGAACCCTTCACCAAATCCGGTTGAACCTAAGCTTGATACAGCTATCTTTGAATGGGTGGTTGCCCTTCTCCGAGCTTCTCGTAGCATAGGCCGTTCTTGGAGGAGAATGGCACCCGAAGGGTGGAAAGGCAAAAGCCATGGTAATTTCTTAATCCGATCACTTCAACCCTTCTTTCTCTATATTATGTCTCAACCCAATGTATTTGATTTTCAGGACTTCCGACGAGAAGAGCTTCTAAGGGAAAGACCGTAGCCGAGGATGTCGTTCGGGGAAGAAGAACACCTGCGCCGCCGAGGGCACTTGGACGCAGAGAGACTGGAAGCTTTCCAGTTAGACATTCGGGGGTTGGCTCTCGGGTTCGAACCCGTCATATCATGGAGACCCGTCGGGAAATTCCTTTTGGCAAAAACCCACCGACAATAGTACTTGATGAAGAAGATTTATCGGCGTAAAATATCCCGGTTCGTCTGTTTTCGGTGTAGGTCATGGGGATACCTAGTCGGTATCACGTACCGTCGTAGCATTACACAGGATAGGCCGGAGTTCTCAACCTTTGGCTTACTACGTCGGTTAAGGGTGTTGCTATTTTACTTTTCTTTTTCAGCTTATGGCCTTAGAGTAGGGCCTTTTCTATTTTTTCTGATGGACCGATGTATCCGAAATAGTCGGGATTTTGTGAAGTGGAACATCTTTAATAGAAATTTGCGGATCGATTCTTATCGGACTTTATTGAGCACTCCATTTGCGTTGTTTGAACCTGCACGCTTGTATATGTCTTTGCAATATTTGATCAATTGTCATTTATTTTATAGCTCACCAAAATTCGAAATGCTTCGCTACCGGCCGCCATGTTTGAACATTTTATTTTTTGTACTCGATCGTAATTTCGAACCATATCCTTTGTGATCGATTTTTACTCGATCATAGTAGTATCGGTTCCCGAGACCTAGGTCTTATCCTTTGCTCATGTATGCCCCGATGATCGAGAGGGGCGATCCGATTCCTTCTCGTGTACACTTCCCATGGATAGATAAGATCAAGGTCACATCCGTGACATCATTCTGACATTGGCACGTGTCGAGACCCGGTTGGTTCCGAAGACGGTTACGGAATGTGAACCGTCTCGGCCCCACACTATAAAAACAAGCTTCCCCTTTCACTTTTCACTTTTCACCTTTCTGATTTTTACCAAAGGAATTTTTACCTTCGTGTGCTTTGGATACGCTAACTTTCATATCTTCAAATCTTCATATCAGTTCTTTACCCAATCTTCAAACCTTCATACAAGCCTTTATACCTTCATATTTCCGTAATGACGAGTAAATCTTCCAAAACTAAAATCGTCGAGACCTCTTCGATTCCAAAACCGAAGCCTGTACTGACGAATTTCATTCCACAAGATTATACGACCATCCGAGATTTCAAGGTCGAGAAACCTTCTCAACAAGGGGATCGAGGTGTCGATATATCGGACTATTTATGCACGATACCCCCGAGTAAACTCGAACAGGTCAAGGAAGACTGTGGGTGGAAGGGTATGGAGGTCGTTATTCCTGATCAGAATGAAGCTGTAACGACCTATGTGGAAGGGTATTTAAGCGTTTATACCTACCCTTTCACATTTAGCACACTCGATCCCGTGGTAGTGGATTTTTGCAAACGGTATGATATTTGCCTCGGCCAAATTCATCCGTCATTTTGGAGGATCGTTGTGCTTCTCCGTTACTTCACTACAAACGTGAATATTCCCTTCACGGTGCACCATCTACTCCGGCTGTACAATCCCCGTGTCTTCCGAGGGGTTATGATTAAACTATCCAAACGAGCCAAAAAGGCACCCTTCTCCGGTATTGATGAAGATAGAGAACGAGGTTGGCAAAGCAGATTTGTCCGAATCAGGACAAAGGATCTGATTCCTGCTGACAAGTTGCCATTTCCTGAGAAATGGAACCCAACCCGTAAGTAACTTTACTTTGGTATGGTATGATCATATGTCTGAACCTACACTGACCCTTTGATTTGCTCGTATGTACATAGCACTTATTCGAACCCTCGGTGCGGTTCCGAACATTGATCAATGGATCGGGAAGATCTGTTCCCAACTTACCTATGCTGACCGCAACTGGCGACAATTGTCTCGGTCCCGGTGGGAGGCCGAAAATCACGGTAAATCCTTCCCTTAGAGCGCTGCTCCGTCTTCCCTACGTGCTATGCTATGTTGGATAAGTTTGAACTATTCTTCTTTCCTTTATAGGTCTATCAAAGGCCACCAAAATTCGGGGCCAAGAGGTTGCTGAGGCCTTGGCCGATGAACAAAATATCGAAGCTCCTGACCAGGGAGACAAGGCAGAGAGGAGGAAAAGACGGTCCTCCGAGTCTTCTCGAGCTCCTTCCGAGGCCAGGAAAAGATCGAGGCTCACAATCAGAGAGACCTCTTCGGAAGATGTCTCGGCCCGGGCCCTGGACGTCAATGTCGTTGGTCAGTTATCGGATCATTCCGATGATGAAGACCTGGTGTTGGGCGAGCACCGACTTACCGATGAGGGCCTCGATCAAGAGCTGACCGGTTCTGCAGAGATTACTCAACCTTTGATGGAAAGCTCAAGTCTGATGTCGGCGGGTTCGAGGGATATCCCGAGATCGATGGACGTAGGGCGCGTTAGGTTGAAGATCGAGATGTCCAAAGACGCTACTACCGAGCCTGCTCCCATTCGAGGCTCGAGTCGACTCCCAACCGCAGCCTCTGAATCGAACACAACGCCCTCTGTTCCGGTTTCAAAGGTACTTAATATTCCGCCTTTGTATAGTATTGGTTCTATCCTTCCGATACAAGTTGTGGCTTCGGCTGATACAATTATTTGCATACAGGACTCGCCACCTCGATTGGTGGATATTTCCCCCGATGATGCTAAAGCCAAAAGCAAAATGACCGAGGGGTCAACAGAGCCAGAAGAGACAACCAGTTATAGGAGTTATGAGATACCCGCGCCTGGCATGTCGGGCTTCGAACATTTATCCATCCCTGTGGCCGACCGTTTCGGGGTTAATTCCGATCCCAGATTGGAGAAAGTCTTTCCTGCCCCCAGCGCTGATCCGAATCGGAAGAGGTTGATCTCTTTTAAGGTGCCGGCTGATATGAACATGTTATCTAGGCCGGTCGGGATGGCCATCTATCTGTACCCTCTAGTGTCCCAAGAAGATCGGAAGAAGATGGCCGAAGTTAGTGAATCCTACCTTTTTAACGAGGCTCAGCAGGCTTTGAACCGAGTATGTCCCGTTCCTTCGTTTTTTCACTTAGCTTTATTTTCTTGCCCCATCTTAATAACTGCTCCTCTTTCCCTTATAGGCCTCCGTGCTTCATCATGTAAGCTTCCACCGGTTTAGGAATGAAGTGGATCGGCTCAAGAAGGAGCTCAAAAGGAAAACTCAGGAGCTGGACGAGCTCATGGATCTGTATGGGCAGAAATTGAAATATATCTCGTCTCTCCCTAACCTTTCTACCCTTAAATCAGATTTGGCAGTGGCTCGAAACGAGGCTGCCGAGGACAAGCAGGAACATGACCGGCTGGCAGAGAAGGTAAGGGCTTTCGAAGCTTATAATAAATCTTTAATAGCCGATGCTAATGCCCCTTCTTCTCAGGCCCGGACATACGTTAGCCAGATTGATCAACTTCGGGCGGAGCTTGACGGGATCAAACCCGAGCTCAATATGCTTCAAGAAACGATAACTGGTGCCGTTGCAGAGCTGGATGCTCTTAAGGAGCAGCTTTATGTGATGGCGGAGCAAGTAAACGGACTCGAGTCATCACTTGCTGCGGCCGAGGTTGAACATGATAGACTGGGCCGGGATATCACCGATCTACGAGCTGAACATGAAAAAGCTCTTAACCAAATCTCGAGCTATGATGATATGTTAGACCAGGATAAAGCTGACGTGACTGCTGTCGAGAAGGCCAGTGCTATTCGAGCCGAGTACGTGCGGTGTTTATCCCAAAGAGAAACCCTCGAGGAAGTTCAAGCCACTAGAGTGGATTTATCGGATCTTATCGAGAAGGCCAAGAGGCTCGAGGCAGAAGCGAAGGCTATATTCGACCCTGATGATTTGAATATTGACCTTGAGTCAGCCGGGGAAGAAACCAAGGGCTCGGGTGAAGATTAGGCTCAGGGGCCTTATGCTTTTTTTTTCTTTTCATTTTGTTTTAAGGACGTTTGTTTGAGCCTTTGTAAATCATCTATGTGTATGTATAAATGAAAAGAAAAGATCTTCATTCGGCCTATTCATCGCCTTTTGTTGCCCTTTATAAAGTATTTCTCGGTTCGTTGTTTGTCCGATTTATGCCATTGTTTTTGGCTTGCCTTATTGTTTTGAGCCAAAATAAAATTCAAGTGGTAATGGCTCGTGATCGGGTTTCCGTTCGTGTTGACTTTAATCGTTGCTTTATTTATAAATTGCAAGACAGACTGGATCACGATATTTTTTGTGTTTTTTGACCGTAATCTTTAACCGCTTACCACTTTTGGGTTTGCAGTGTTTTCTAAGTTTTTAACGTATATTTTTAAGTTTGCGTACGTTTTCTAGGTCGTAGTCTTTAACCGTTTAGACCATAGTCTTTTGGTGTTCGGGAATCCTGGATCATTTTGATCGAAGCAAGATTTTTATGATAACCGTTTGTCGTAGACCAAACTAATTGGACATGTCTTTTAGTATTCGTTCAAGCCTTGGCTTTACATAGTTATCATTTTGTTGTCGTGGCAAGAACAAACTATTTTTCGATTTTGATAAATCGTTCAAGCCTTGGCTTTACATAGTTATCGATGTGACTGCTATCGTTGTCGTGGCAAGAACAAACTAATTGGACACGATTCAATCGATCGTTTGATCCTTACATCTGGTCCTATCGTTCAAGCCATGGCTTTACATAGTTATCATTTAGCCCATGGTATAGTAGTCCCCTAGTACTCGAGTCCGAGATATGAGGGCTCGTGTACTATTAGCCTGATATGTGCAGTCTCTAGTCCCCGATCTTTGATCAGTCTGCTCTATTCGCGTAGCACGCTGTTCGACGCTGCCTCATTAAAAACCTTACCGAAAACCCACTTCGGGACAAAACGGTCGAAGGGAAAAAGAGTGCAGCACGTGCTTTCAGTCCTAAGTCTATGACTTTCCAGTTTCCACTGTGCTACTCCCGATGTTCCTTGGGTTGTGTCCCTACGTGGTTAGATCGAGAGGAAAGAAAAACAAAAGGAAAAGTTATTCGTACCTTTAACAATAATACCTCTTTAGGTGTGCCACGTTCCAGTTATTTTTCAACTGTTGTCCGTCTTCGTTCTCGAGCTGATAGGAACCTTTCCCTGTTATTCTGGTTACTCGATACGGTCCTTCCCAATTCGGGGCTAGTTTCCCTTCGTGAGGGTTCTTGGTGTGAAATGTGACTTTCCTCAATACCAAGTCCCCAATCTGAAAGTGTCTGACGTTGGCCCTTCGATTATAATATCTTTGCATCCTTTGTTTTTGTACGGCTATCTGGATATGAGCAGCTTCCTTCTTCTCGTCCACGAGATTCAGGCTAGCGGACATTGCTTCACGATTCGAGTCTTCAGTGGCATATCAGAATCTTAAGCTTGGTTCACCAACTTTGACGGGTATTAGGGTCTCAGCTCCATATACCAGGGAGAACGGAGTTTCCCCGGTGCTTGATCTCACCATTGTGCGGTGGGCCCATAAAACCTCGGGCCGAACCTCCTTCCACCAGTGCTTAGAGCCGGCCAATCTCTTCTTTAGATTCTGCAGTATAGTTTTATTGGTAAATTCAGCCTGGCTATTCGCGCTCGGGTGCTATGGGGTGGACAAGATCTTCTTGATCTTGTATTCTTCGAAAAAACCTGCTGACCTTGCTGTCTATGAAATGCTTCCCATTATTACACGCGATCTCTGCTGGTACCCCGAATCGACAGATTATATGGTCATAAATGAATCAATAACTTCTTTTACCCTGACTTTCTCGAGTGCCTGTGCTTCAACCCATTTAGAGAAATAATCAGTCACAAGCAAAATAAATTATGTCTTACCTGGGGCCCATGGCAAAGGCCCTATTATGTCCATACCCCATTTCATAAATGGCCATGGGGAAAGGACCGGATGGAGTTCTTCCTCGGGTTGGTGTATTGACGGGGCATGCCTTTGACACTCGTTGCACTTTCGAATAAAGGTTTTAGCGTCTTCTTCCATCTCGTTCCAGTAGTATCCCGCTCTGATCAGCTTGCGGACCAATGAGTCGGCTCCCGAATGGTTTCTGTAAGTCCCCTTATGAACTTCCCTCAGAACGTAGTCGGTTTCTCCTAGTCCTAGGCATCTCGCCAAAGGCAGTGGAACGACCTTCAGTATAACTGGCCATCGACCAAACAAACTCTAGTTGCTTTGGCTCGGAGGTCCCTTGATTCCTTGGCATCGGATGGTAGCTTTCCCGTTTGAAGATAGTCTATGTATTTGTTCCTCCAATCCCAAGTGAGGCTGGTCGAGTTTATCTCGGCGTGGCCGGTCTCAATGACCGATTTTGTCAACTGCACCACAGCTCCGGAATTGAACCCATCCGATTCTACCAAGGATCCCAGATTTGCCAGGGCATCCGCCTCATTATTTTGATCCCGAGGCACGTGTTCCAACGTCCACTGCTTGAACCGGCGAAGCACAAGCTGCAATTTTTCTTGGTATCTCCGCATTCGATCATCCTTGACTTCGAAGGTTCCGTTCACTTGGTTGACCACCAGGAGAGAATCGCATTTAGCCTCTATGATCTCGGCTCCCAAGCCTTTAGCCAGTTCTAAACCTGCAATCATAGCCTCATACTCGGCTTCGTTGTTAGTTAAATCAGCAGATCTAATAGATTGTCTTATTACGTCACCCGAGGGAGGTTTGAGAACGATCCCTAACCCGGACCCTTTTACATTAGACGCACCATCTGTGTAAAGAGTCCAGACTCCCGTACTAGTCCCCGAGGCAAGAAGCATTTCTTTATCAACCTCGGGGATCATGGCCGGTGCAAAATCGGCCACGAAGTCCGCCAGTATTTGGGATTTGATAGCAGTTCGGGGTTTATATTCAATATCATATCCGCTAATCTCTACAGCCCACTTTGCTAATCGGCCTGAGAGTTTGGGTTTATGCATGACATTCCTTAAGGGGTACGACGTTACGACGCATATGGGATGACACTGAAAGTAAGGTTTTAATTTTCTAGATGCGCTTAATAATGCCAAAGCAAGTTTTTCCAAATATGGGTACCTGGTTTCAGCGTCACCGAGGGTTCTACTTACGTAGTAAATCGGGTATTGCGTACCTTTCTCCTCTCGAACCAGGACTCTGCTTACCGCTATCTCAGACACCGCCAAGTATAGATACAACTGCTCGTTCGCTTTTGGCGTGTGGAGTAGAGGCGGACTTGATAAGTACTTCTTGAGTTCTACTAAGGCCATCTGACATTCGGGGGTCCATGCAAAGTCAGTCTTTTTCTTGAGCAACGAGAAAAATCGATGACTTTTGTCCGAGGATCTGGAGATGAATCGGCTTAGGGCAGCTATCCGTCCTGTCAATCTTTGTACCCCTTTGATGTCGTTTATCACGGTGATATCTTCAATTGCCTTAATCTTATCCGGGTTGATTTCGATCCCTCGATTTGATACCATGAATTCGAGAAACTTACCCGAACCAACACCGAAGGCACATTTTTCCGGGTTCAGCTTCATGTTATACTTCCTTAATATGCTGAAAGTTTCCTGCAAATATTTCAAATGGTCCTCTGCTCACAGGGACTTAACGACTATGTCATCTATATAAACTTCCATTGATTTCTCTATTTGGTGCTCAAACATGCGGTTGACTACCGCTGATAGGTGGCACCGGCATTTTTTAAGCCGAAGGGCATTACATTATAGCAATATGTGCCAGACCTAGTTATGAAAGAGGTTTTTTCTCGATCCTCCAGGTCCATCTGTATTTGGTTGTACCCGGAGTAGGCATCGAGGAAACTCAGTGTATCGTGACCCGCAGTAGCATCGATCATGCGATCGATGCTGGGTAAAGAAAATGAATCCTTCGGGCAAGCCTTGTTTAAATCTTTATAATCTACGCACATTCTAAATTTATTTCCCTTTTTAGGCACTACTACAACATTAGCTAACCAATCTGGGTATTTAACCTCTCGAATGGACCCTATGTTAAGGAGCTTGGTTACCTCGTCTTTGACGAATGCATGTTTTACCTCGAGTTGCGGCCTCTGCTTTTGTTTGATAGGAGGAAAACTTGGATCCAGACTCAACTTGTGTGTTGTCACATCCGGTGGGATACCTGTCATGTCTAAATGGGACCAGGCAAAGCAATCTGAGTTATTTTTAAGAAATTCAATAAAAAATTTCCTGAGCTCGGGGGTTAACCCCGTGCCCAGGTATACCTTCTTATCTGGTGGATGAGCGAACAGTATGATTTGCTCGAGTTCTTCGACTGTGGATTTAGTGGCATCTGAATCATCGGGCACCACAAAGGTCCTCGGCACTCCGAACTCTAACTCTTCGTCTGGTGTGTCCCTGTTCCGATCTTCCGAGGACTCCGAGATCGGAATCTGTGATTGCTATTTGGCACTTTCCCCTTCATTCCGATCTGGTATCTTTGTAGTCTTAACAGATTCTTCGACCGCGAACATTTCCTTTGCGGCCTGTTGTTCACCATGAATGGTTTTGATCCCTTCTGAGGTCAGGAATTTCAACGCTTGATGCATAGTTGAGGGGACCTCTTTGATGAGGTGAATCCACGGTCTTCCCAATAATGCGTTGTATCCCATATCTCCCTCTATCATAAAAAATTTTTCTGCTGCGTAGTTCCTGCCGTGTTGACCGGTAAGGTGATCTCACCCTTCGTCGTTGAGGACTCGTATTGCTGGCACGATCTGATCTAGTTGTCCCAGCTGCTCGATGACTCTCCATCGAATGATATTATCCGAGTACCTGGATTAATTAGCACACGCTTAATTCTAAATTTATTGACAAGGACAGATATTACCAGCCCGTCATTATGAGGCTGAGCGATGCCTTCCATGTCCTCGTCACTGAACGAGATGGGACCGTCGGGTTTGACATTCCAAAACGCTTTTCTCTTGTTATGGAAATTTTGGTGCGTTTTACAACCGGCCCAATGGGAATGTCCGTTCCTCCCATGATCATGTGTATCACTTGCTGCGGCTCTTCCGGCTTATCTGCTTGTCGGAATCCACGTTCTTGAAGTGAGTTTTTGCTCGTTCACTTAGAAATTCTCAAAGGTGTCCCAAATTAAACAGACGGGCAACCTCCTCTCTCAGCTGCCGACAATCTTCGGTTCGATGGCCGTGAGTGTGATGGTATTTGCAAATAAGGCTTTTATCCCGCTTCTCTGGATCAGATTGGATTGGCCTTGGATGCCTCATTTCTCTGTTGAATAACGGCCGCTGCTATGGTAGCTACATCGTCGTAGAAATTATACTCGGATAACCTTGGAATTTCTCTATTTCCTAAGGCCCTATCGACAACATTTCTGTTCATCAGTCCACGACTACTTAGGCCTCGATCGTTCCTTCGATCATTCCTCTTATCATTCTTTCCCGAGTCGCTGTTGCGCCCATTCCTTCTTCGATCGGGCAGGTAAGGTTGATACCTGTCATATGATAATCTGGAATCCCGATCTGTCATTCTCTTCAATCGATCATTCCCTTTACCAGAATGCCATGACACTGAAGTGGCCCTCAGAATCTTATCATCTTCGACCCTGATCTTTGATTGATACCTGTTGTGTACATCATCCCAGGCGATTGCTGGGTATTCTATCAGGTTTTGCTTTAGCTCCATAGATGTGATCGAGCTTCTTGAATTGAGCCCTTGAGTGAAAGCCTGAACGGCCCAATCGTCAGTGACCGGAGGCAAGTCCATGCGTTCCATTTGAAATCGGATCACAAACTCGCGGAGGGTCTCATCATCTCGCTGCTTGACGTTGAATAAGTCTGATTTTTGGGTTTCGACCTTGATGGCCCCAGCATAGGCTTTGACAAAAGCATCCGCGAGTATGGCAAACGAATCAATCGAATGTTCGGGAAAGTTGTGATGCCAAGTCATTGCCCCCTTTGACAGGGTTTCCCCGAATTTCTTAAGCAGCACTGATTCCCTTTCATCATCGGCGAGATCATTGCCCTTAATAGCACACGTATATGCAGTCACATGTTCGTTTGGGTCCGTTGTCCCATTATACTTCGGGATATCGGGCATGTGAAATCTCTTTGGGATTTTCATCGGTGCCGCACTCGGCGAAAATGGCATTTGAACGAATTTCTTCGAATCCGGTCCCTTCAACACCGGTGGGGCCCCCGAAATCTGATCGACCCTTGAGTTGTAGTTCTCCACCTTCTTATCGTTCGCTTCTATCTTCTTTTCGCCGGACTCGACTCGTTTCGTCAATTCTTCAAGCATTCTTATCAGCTGGCCACTCTGCCCGAGATGGTTCTCGTTATTCCAAGTAACGTGCCTTTCTTCCATATCCTCGGTCTATTCCGATGGAGCCATATCGGGTGCTTGATTTTGGTTCTGCCATTGCGCTATGATCTCTTGTTGGGCTTGCAATTAGGCCATAGCCATGCCTAACTGGTTTTGGAGCTATTGCATCCTGGCTCCGTTATCCCCGCCAGCCGGTACGTTACCCACCGATGATCCCGCTTGAATAGGATTAACAGGGGGTACGTTGTTATTAGGTACGCCCTCGTCGTTATGCTCGTGATGGCTTGACTCAACTTGAAAGTTGACAGAATGGGAGTCCGACATGTCTGGTAGACCTGAAATCAAACCTTAAAGAACAAATGTAAAATATCGAGTGTAACCAGAATTTTGTATTGAACTGCCACTACTATCTCTGGCCCCACGGTGGGTGCCAAACTGTTTAACCTTAAAATGAAGAACAATTAAATTTATGTGCGGTGCCAAAGATATGTAGCTTAATTCACATCAAGATTAGATTACACGATAAATGAATAAATAAATGAAATATACAGATCTGACCAAATGTGAAATGATGACTGGCCTCGGGTATTGGGAACCGAGGTCGAACTCTTCTGACCGGGTGTTTACACAATGAATAACAAAAGGAAACCTTAGAAAAGATAAATGAACTCAAATGATACTATTGTTTTGTTAGTATATGAATGCTCTCTTTTTCTCTATTGCAGAACCCCTTCAATGAATGAGGGCCTCTTCTTTATATAATAGAGGAGTCCTAACCCTAGTACAATTCTAAGTAAGGAAATGAAATCTGTTGACAGTTGTTGCCGAGATTGGTGCCGAAATATCCGGCTGAGGGCGGATATTCCGGTCTTCTCCTCATGGTGGTAACCGCCTCTTCTACCTGCTTTAACGCCTCATTACAGATCGAGCTTGAAGCCTTATCCCCGATAAGCCGGTCGTATCCTGGCCGAGCCTCACCTTGACATCGGGAAACCGAATATGTCCTTATCCTCGGTTTTACCCATATACAATTATCTGTTTTGATTAAAAAAAATAGATGCTGCACTGATGCTATATTAACTGATGTCCTTCACTGCTATCAGTGCTGCTGTATGTGTGAGTGGATGTGCTATTGGGCTGAGTTGTTGATGCACTCTAAATTGATGCATTTTTGGAGTGAATTGGTGGTCCTGTTTGTTGCAAACAACTGCTGCATTTGACTGAATCATAGCTGTAATTTTTTAGATCGAAAGAAGCCACACTTTTGAGCCCATCTCAGTTACATTTTGGGCAAACTTGTGACTGCATTTTGGACCATTTTGCTGCTGTTTCTGATAAGCAAGTGCTGCTCCAAAATATTGTATTCAATGAGAACGGTTACTGTGCTTGAGTTGCCATTTTCTTAGGATAGCTTGCTGCTGCATTTGGCTGTATTGAAAAGCTGTTGTTGCTACATTTTGGGACCGATTTAGGCCAGATAGTTGCTGCATTTGCCGCTGCATTTTTTGTCCAATTACACCTCGTTTTGGGACTGATTTAGCGCGGTATTTTGGTCGAATGATTGCTGCATTTTGGGGATATAAAAATGACACATTTTTAGACATAAGGGAAGTAAGATAGTTGTGGTTTGACTGCTCCACTGGATGCCTAATTCTTGGCTAAGATCTTTGTTGCATTTTGGCCAAATTATTGCCGCACTTTTGAGCAGACTTGATATTCATTACTGCTGCATATTTGGCTGAGTTTTTGCCACATTTCACTGCTGATTTGAGGTGCTAAATTAAAGGCAAACTACTGCTACTCTTGAGCATATTTATTGTTGTGTTCTAATTCACCATCTCTTGTGAAAGCAGTTGCTACTATTTTGTTTTATGGGCTGCTGTTTTGTCTGATGAAAAGAACAGATTACAGTCGATCGATTTCACTGGTTTGAATATGATATCACACTTTGGGCCGATGAAGAGTTGTTTAACTTGAGGCGTCGCTTTTAAAAAGAACAGATTCCTATAGTTGATTTTATCGAAAGAAACAAATATTTTACTGAAAAGAACAAATACTACACTTCGGGTATTTCATTGAAAAGAATAGATACTACTATTAGATATTCTACTGATTTGAATAGATACTTAACTTGATAATATTTAGTCGGGAAAGGTAATTATCCTTTGGGCGCTAGGATGATGGCTTATTAGTGACGTGAGGAAAGAGTTATGAGCCCTGAGCCCGTAGTAACAAAGCTTCCACAGTTTGATTCGAAGCCGAAGGATAATATATATATTTGCTTATAAACGTCACCCTATAGGGTGGCGTATCATTTTACTAATTATTCTCATTTCTAATTTTGCGAGGTACAAATAAAAAAGTTCGGGAAGTACTACAAGGACGAATATTGCACAATTGGAGCATACACATGGAATCTAAACAAACGGAAGGACAAAAGGAGAAGTATCAAAAGACGAGGCAAAGACTTGGGCATTTGGAGCTTTCAGGCGTAAAATAAAGGAAGTATAGGATTACAACTAAAGGTCCAAGAAGGCGAGGAGATAGGCTTATCCGATTAACCTTTCTCCACCTTCATTCTCTCCCTCCCTTTAATTATTTTGAAAATATTCTGTTTACTTGTTTTATTTAGAACCCTTATAGATTAGAATTTAAACTTAATTCTAAGTTTAGAGTTGCCAAA
Organism: Lycium ferocissimum; assembly: GCF_029784015.1. Lineage (NCBI taxonomy): Eukaryota > Viridiplantae > Streptophyta > Magnoliopsida > Solanales > Solanaceae > Lycium > Lycium ferocissimum. Next base: position 66,229,916 of record NC_081349.1, read on the forward strand.
ACAGATTTTTTTAAAGCCTTGTATAAAATAGATGTGAAATATAAATTACTCTTAATTAAAGTTTGCCTTGTTCATAATTTGACTCCGAAATAGGCTAGATATATTAGCATTAGGAGTTTGGATAAAAACGACTTAGGATTTATAAACCAACTTGAATTAAATAAAGAATAAGGGACTTAAATGGAATAAGGTAAGTCTACGGGATTTATAGTAATATGCCTTAATAAAAGAGACTTTACTTAAAAAATAATAAGAGATATGTAAAGACCTTTTTAAGACGGGTGGGCTTACATGGTGTCCTACTTAGGTTAAAGGCCTTCAGGCATTAACCTAGGTGTTCTAGTCCGAAACCCGACACTCAAGATGTACTATTTTGCATAAATGACGCTCTTTATTGCGAAAATCTAAAACAAAAGCAATTTTTATCTAAAACAGTTTATAATCATAAGGTAAACTATTAGAACCCGCAGGTAAACCGCAATTGAGCGGATCCTTAATCTTAGGGGTGCCTAACACATTCCCCGGGGGATCACGGTAACCCTTACCCAGACTTTGGTAGATTAGGTTTCTTTTAGGATAGTCGCAAAATAACTATTTTAAATGAACCCTTTTCGAACTGGTTTTCCTAATTTCCTAAAAATTAGGTGGCGACTCTAAAATGTATCCTTTAGAGCACCATTAAGTGGTTGGCGAGTTTTTTCGACTTTTCCGGTACGATTCACAATCGTACTTCCCCGGGACACCTCTCTCCTTTTATGAGGTATGTGCGAGCCGGTTAAACTTAGAATTCCCAACGCCCTCTACAATGGTCTCGATATCATACCAAGAAGATGTCCACGCAATCTATGAGGAATCACTTGGTGTGTCCACCCTTGTAGTAGTTTTTTGCGGACACAACTTGGAGCCTCCACTTTTCTTGTGGCGGTCGTAGAACAATTACATGGTGGATCTCATCCCTGCGGCTTAGTGAGATTTATACATGGAGTAGTCCGTTCCAACCTTGGCGAGAAAGTTGATGGGGCATCTCCCTCTTTAGCTTGGCGAGAGAGACACTTGAAGTACCTCATTTTTTTTTCTTTAGCTATGACAAGCAAGTACATGAACTAAGTAGATATGCCCCTAGACAGAATGAGTAGACCCATTGATGCACTGAAATCCATCTACTATGAAGAAGTTGATGTAAGAAGATCGTCATGGAAAATTGCTCCATCCTCCAAAGTTGTAGAAGCTTGTCTGTAGATTCTCCAAGCCTGTGAAAAGCACCAAAGGAAATTTTGTGCAAGCAACTTTTCTTTAGCTTCGCATTGAAAGGATGAGTTTTTTTACTCATGTGATTGCGCTTAGAAGGGAATTCTAAATTGCCTACATACCTCGGTGAAGAGGATCAAGTCATTACGTAGTTTAGCAAGAGTATTTTTTTTTTTGAGTTTTTTTAATGCAGTTTATACTCGTGCATCATGGAGTGTTGAAACGTGCAGTTTTAGTTCGTGCGAGAAGGAGTGTAGCGACTTGCAGTTTAGGCTCATGCGTCGAGGTGCATAGCGTAGTTTAGACTCATGCGTCGAGAAGCATTGTGATGTGCAGTTTAAGCTCGTGCGTCGAGGAGCATTGTGATGTGCAGTTTAAGCTCGGGTATCAAGCAGCAGCTTGGGAAAGAACTCTAATAATGTAACTGAAATTCGAACCCTTTGTGATGAAGAATTATTGTACCTACTCTTATCGCTGGACTTTGTGCTTCTCCATGTTTGCAGATGATTTATGCTTGCTTTTACCTTTGGAATTTGACGCTTCAAAGCTCTTTGATGCTTATGTTTTTTGTAAGCAACTAGTGTCCAAGTTGCACCATCCATTTTATGGGAGTGGTCATCCACCTTGGACATGTTTAAAGATTTCTTCAAAGCTGGAACTCAACTGGTTTAGAGCTCCCAAATTGTAGCACGACTTTTCCTTGTCCAATCTTCAGAGACGCATTCAAAATGCCTATATCTTCGAGTTTCTAGCACCGGGCTCTTCTTGTTGTGAAGATGAGCACTGACAAGATTTGCCTCGGAAATGTCTTCATCGTCAATGATTATTTTTCCATCCCTAACCAATGTCATGATCTTCTCTTTCACGATGAAACATTTTTCTGCTGGATGCTTCACAATGCGATGGAATTTGCAGTACCTGGGATCATTGACTTTATTCACTTCATGAGGTCTCTTTGATGCAGGAAGTTCAATGACCTTCATGGTCAGCAACTCGCCAAGAATTGAAGGGACATCAGAGTCAGGAAAAGGGTAAACTTTCCTTCTAACTCCTTCAAGGTTGGATGTCGCTTTTCTTCTGGAGGATGCTGACTTGTACTGTTACACCTCGCAGTTTGGTACGTTAAGAAGTCACCAGGAGTTAGTCGTCCAATTGTGAACATGGGGTCACTGTTGAGGATATACTAGATTATATATGCTTATCTTATGGTTATGAGGGTTAAAGACCATGTATGAGAGGTATCAAAAGGATTGGAGGTGGATCAGGCGAAAAAGGAAAATTTGGACGAACTGGCAGAAATTGCCCTACGCGTTCGCGATAGAGCCCCGCATTCGCGATGGCCATGAAAATTCCAGACCGTCGAGTTCGCGAGAGGCCCTCGCATTCGCGAAGGCCAATTATTGACCCCTATATAAAGGGCAAAACCCCTTTTTTTCATCAGTTATTTCCCAAAAAAAAAAAAAAACTCAGAAAACAGATGAGGGGTGAGGATATCACAAAATTGAGTGATTTTCAAGTGGCGGAGTGTTAGTTTAGGTTCGGATAGCGCGCAGTTGTGATTGTAGTATCGTTTTGCGGTGGATTTTGGTTTGGATTCTAGGCGAACACTGAAGATATTGTTGTTTTAGTAAGAACAAGGTATGAATCTCTCCCTATTGATATTAATCTTGGTTTCTTTACGGAGATAGAGCTGTTAAATAGTTATAAAATAATTTTGTTGGTGGAAATATGAGATAAGCACCATATGGGGTGTTTATGAAGTATTTTGGTATTGAGAATATTATGGTTGATGTTGGTATTGTTGTTGTTGTTGTTGGTTGCTGAATTGAGATTTCGGGCTAGGCATATAAACGAGATCTTCGTCCGATTTTCGGATATAAAATAGTTTGATTTGAAAACTTAGCACAAGTATACAACAATGAGTCTAACGACAGTTTGCATCCTCTTAAATGTAGACTTACGAGCTCGGACGGATAAGCGTAGGTAGTTGGAGGATGAACAGGTATGTTAAGGCTCGTCCCTTTCTTTCAAAGGCATGATTCCTATGTTATGGTTCCACATATGTTTCCATCCCCTTCTTACCTCCGAAAGTTAGACGTTCATGATTCCTAAGAAGTTCCTTATAATACCAAAGACGAGATGTTTTCTATGATGATTATGATGACGATGACGATTTCATGTTTAAAGTTCCCAAGCTTATGATTTCAATGTGAATATGAGAATGTTGAGCTATTTCTTGATTTTCTCAATTTTATTCATTGATGATAACTCTATTTCTAAAGATTCCAAAGTGTATGAATTGACGCTTTATGAGATTTATGATCTTATTCTATGTTTTCCCTTGATGTTATTCTTCATTGATAGTCTCACCTTATAATACAAGTTCCTTCAAGGTGAGACATGACGATCATGATGTTCCATAATATAATCGGAGGTTACCGTCCTTACGTCACTCCGATAGAGTTACAATTTTTATTTGAGCTACTATGAATTTTTGATGATAAGTATATGATGATGATTACACCGTGCCTAGATAGCCGGGCAGCACCGCTAAGGCGGGTGGCTTATACACCGTGCCTAGATGGCCGGGCAGCACAGCTAAGGCGAGTGGCTTGTACACCGTGTCTATATGGCACGGGTAGCGCCACCAGTGGGCGGCATAAGATGATTACCCCAGACACGGGCTAATGATGTTATTTGATTCAGACAGTTTATGTATGTATGTGTAATATGTTTAAAAGGTAAAGGTGAGCATGCATGATTCCGCCTTAAGAGGCAAGTAGTTACAGTTATACTTTCTTCTTATGTCCTCTATACTTCCTTGTTATGTTATTGTATATGCCTTACATACTCAGTACTCTGTTCGTACTGACGTCTTTTCTTGTGGACGCTGCGTTCGTGCCCGCAGGTAAACAGGTAGACACGCCTGATCTCTAGGAGCTCCATCAGCGACACCTTGGAATAGCTCCAGTTGTTCCGGAGCTACAGCCTATTGGTATTACTCTTGTGTATATATTTCGGCGTGGTGAAATCCTGCCCTGTCCTCGCGGATTCATGTATCTTATTTAAAGGCTCATAGACAGATGTAGGTGGATAGATGTTTCGTAACTTGGTCCGTCCTTGTTGTATACATAAGCTTACGAATGTTGCCATTGATGACGGTATTGAGTAAAATAGGCCTAAATTGTGCATATGGCCCACTTAGTAGTGAAAATGGAATGTTAGACCAGAGATGCTCGGTAAGATAGTACCGGGTACAGGCATGGCCTCTAGCGGAATCGTGACAAAAGTGGTATTAGAGCAGTTAGTCCTACGATATGTCTACGAGCCGTGTCCAGTAGAGTCTTATTTATGGGTGTGAAGCGCGCCACACTTATAAACTGGGGGCTGCGGGGTATATAGGAATAATTGACCTTCTTTCTCATCTTAGATCGTGCGATACAGCCATGTTATCAGGTTCTCCCCCTTTCCTAATCGTGTGTTATGATTTCAGCTATGCCTATGAAGAAGAAAGCTACAGCGGCCTATAAGGGCAAGACGGTAGCCGAAAGAAGAGTTGAACGGGAGCCACCAGCGGAGGTAGAAGAGGGTGAGTCTCATAATGAGGTTCCCTCCCGAACCTCTCATGCTCCACCCTTGTTAGCGGAGCAGGAAAGAGTTTCAGCTCCAGCCCCAGCACTTCCAGTTCCACTGCCTAAGCTCGGGCCGCCAGATGACGAGCTATTCGATTCCGTCGACCCAGTTGGTTTTCACGCAGGCTCAGCGGCAATGTACGGGCCAAGGTGATAGGGCGGTGAGTGCAAGAGCCTGCGATTTTATCAGCTGGAATCCTCCAGAATTCTATGGGTCAAAACCAGATGAAGACCCGCAGGGCTTTACAGACGAGATGCTAAGGATGCTGCGAATAATACATGCTTCGGATCTTGAGTCAGTAGAGCTGGCTTCGTATAGATTGCGGGATGTAGCCGTCCAGTGGTATAGCGCTTGGATATCTTCGCGAGGAGCAAATGCACCTCCCCCAGTTTGGCAAGAATTCACAGATGCTTTTCTGCGACATTATTTACCACCGGAGGTTCGACGGGCCCGAGCCGATAAGTTTCTGAATCTTAAGCACGGGAATATGAGTGCTCGGGAATACAGTCTCCGCCCAGCCATGGTAGCCAACATGGGAGACCGTGTGCATCGATTCATGAGTGGGTTGGGGCCACATTTGATTAAGGAATGATTGACGACCTCACTTTAAGACGGAATGGATATTGCTCTCATTTAGGCCCATGCCCAGAACCTGAAAGAGCAGCAGTAGCCGCAGAGAGGTGAACGTGATTTGGAGAGAGGGCATAGTAAGAGAGCCAGATCTGTTGGTGCTAGTAGTGAGTATAAAGGGAGTTAGAGACAGACATATCCCAGATATTTAGGCCAGTCTGCGACTAGTGCGCCTCCTCGATTTGCAGGCAGAAAATTTGACCGCCCCATTTATTCAGGACAGGGCCAGAGCTCGAGAGTTTCGGGTTCTCAGTTTGGAAGAGCTCCTAGTCAGAGGAGACCACTAATTCTTTGATGCAGCCAGTGCTGAAGATTACTTTCGGGTTCGTATCGTCAAGGCTCGGATGCTTGTTATGCTTGCGGACAGATTGGGCATATGATGCGTGATTGCCCCTCAATGTACGGTAGAGGTGGGGTCCAGCCCACAGGATCAGTAGCCGGTTCTTCATCATCTGTGCGCCCTCCTGGACAAACTTCCCCCGGACTCTAGCGAGGGCCGGGCAGCGGGCAGGAAGGAGCATCCGATTCTGCGGCCCTCAGAACCGTATATATGCACTGGCGGGATGGCAGGATCTTGAATCTTCCCCAGACGTTGTTACAGGTATATTATCGGTATTCTCCTATGACGTATATGCATTGATTGATCCAGGTTCTACTCTGTCATATATTACTCCTTATGTCGCAAATCGTATTGGGATGAAACCGGAGCCAATCAAACCTTTTGAGGTAGCTACACCTGTAGGAGATCCAGTAGTAGCTAGGCAGGTATATGGGGATTGTGTGATTATAGTTTGCGATCGTCAGTCTACTGCTGACCTACATGAGTTGAAGATGTTAGATTTTAACGTTATTATGGGTATGGATTGGCTAGCCTCCTGTTACAATAACGTTGATTGTAGAACGAAGGTGGTTCGATTCCAGTTCCCAGGAGAAATAGTTTTGGAATGGAAAGGCAATGCGGCGTCTCCGCGGAGTCGATTTATTTCCTACCTCAAAGCGAGAAAGATGATTGCCAAAGGCTATATTTATCATTTGGTCAGATTCCAAGACACAGAAGCAAAACTGCCGACTCTTCAATCCGTCCCAGTGGTAAATAAGTTCCCGGATGTGTTTCCAGACGAGCTTCCAGGTCTTCCACTAGAACGGGAGATTGAGTTTACTATCGATATATTGTCAGATACTAAGCCTATATCTATTCCTCCTTATCGAATGGCCCCTGCAGAATTAAAAGAGTTAAAGGCGTAACTGAAGGATTTGCTTGAAAAAGGCTTCATTAGACCAAGTTCATCGCCATGGAGAGCGCCTGTGTTGTTCGTAAGGAAAAAGGATGGTTCTTTACGTATGTGTATTGACTATAGACACTGAACAAGGTGACGATAAAGACAAATACCCACTTCCAAGGATTGATGATTTATTCGATCAGTTGCAGGGTGCCAAGTGGTTCTCAAAAATAGATCTAAGATCAGGATACCACCAAGTGAGGGTTAAGGAATGGGACATCCCAAAAACAGCCTTCCGAACCAGATATGGCCATTATGAGTTTCGAATGATGTCGTTTGGGTTGACTAATGCTCCAGCGATATTCATGAATTTGATAAATAATGTGTTCAGGCCTTTCTTGGATCTATTTGTAACTGTGTTCATCGATGATATTCTGGTGTATTCTCGATCAGAGGCAGAGCATGCAGACCATTTGCGTACTTTTCTTGGAATCCTTCGAGCTCGGGAGTTGTATGCCAAATTTTCAAAATGTGAATTTGGCTTCGACTACGTGACTTTTCCGGGGCACGTTATTTCGAGCCGACGGTATTCCGGAGTGAGACACTCAGAAGATTGAAGCTGTGAAGGATTGGCCAAGGCCTACAACGCCTACAGAGGTCCGTAGTTTCCTGGGGTTGGCCGATTACTATAGGAGATTTGCAGAAGGAATTTCTTCCATCGCTGCACCACCGAGGGGCCGACTCCAAATCGGCTAAGTTTCGGTGGACGGATACGCGCGTGAACGCGGGCTTTCGAGCTAAAGGATAGGTTGACTGCCCCGGGCCCCGACACTCCCCGAAGGATCGTAGGCTATGTTATTTGCGTGATGCTTCAAAGGGATGGGTTGTGTATTGATGCGAAGATGGCAAAATAATAGCTTATCTTCGAGACACGGATTGCAAAAACACGAGAAAAACTATGAAGCTCATGACCTAGAGTTGTTGCGGTCATTCATGCCAATATTAAAGATGTGAGAAACTATTTATATGGTGTTCATATGGACATTTATACGGGACCATACCCGAACGTACTTACAAATCAAAACATCAAAATACCACATGATCGGATTTAACGTACATTATTCGTACGATAATCGAAAATTGACATCATACAAATGCGTCTCTGTCCTAAGGTGCCCGTGTCAAACATCACATCGGAATCAAGGTTGGCGGAATGTACATCGCCCGGACACACTCGTACGCAAGCAGATGGGCCATATCGGCCATAGTAGCATACGGGCCGCTTAAGGACGCAAATCGAGAATCATATACAAACAAACCGGGACCACATACAAACGGTCGGACCCACGACCCACAAACATGACTACGGGCCTCTACAAACGGAACGACATACGAACATATGACGGGACGGAGCCCCGCCGTGCCCGAACGAGCAAATATACGAGAATATCCAAGAGCGATATATATATACCAATGTGGGCTCGGATCGAGGGAGCACTCAAAGTAGCAGAGATAGGTAACCTAAACGGGAGTCACCCGAGCGCACGTACACGCGGCGATGAAACGCAAATTTCACGGAAAGGGGGTCGGTACGGAAAAATGCGAGTATGTAAAGCGAGAAGGTACGATAGTCCAAATCATAACTGGAGTCAGAGGATACAGAAACAAATACAAAAGTAACAGACCAAACCTGTGCGGAACGCGAATATACAAAATGCAAACAGAAATCATGCATAAGGCTCAGGAACGTGGTCACCCCCTGACGCTGGTGCCACAACACATCATACTCCAGAAGTTTTCAAATCTCCGTACATCTCCGAACACATCATAATATCACACACATCAAATCATCGAACGGATCGGATGCCATATCACATCATAACACCATAAACGGTAACCTGCCTCGAGGTCTCGGAAACCGTAACACATCATCTTCGTTGCGAATGTGTCGCAAAGCGCACGATCACAAAGCCGGCCCGGTACCGGCGAACGAAATCATAATAGTCGGCACGAGCGAGTAGTGCGAAATCATATGCATTTTAAAAGTAATTTCCAAAACTCGGCACATAATTTCATATACGGACATATTAGGAGCGAGAGGCCCAAAATGAGTTTCGAATTGATCGAATTTAATGTACAAAAGTCGCGGACTTTTAAATTATCAATTTTTCTCAAAAACACATCGTAGATCATTTTTCGAAAGATTTTAGCATCATTCGTAGTAATGAGCTTTCAAATATCATTATCGGACATTTCAAACGGACCTTATCGTCATGACAAACACTTTTGTTTCATATCGTACGAGAATGGGCCAAACTAACCAAATAAGGGAAGTCTCGGGACTTGCGGGCCCACCTCGGGTCAAGTCGAGGCGACAGACATAAATTGCAAACATTTGGCTCCATAAAGTTATCCGTGGAAGTTTCGGAGTAATTCGAGCCATTTACAAAAGATACGGGGTTATATACTCTTGTGTCCAAAGATAAGCATTATGAATCAATTACGCTGAATGAATAGTAGCCAAAATCAAAATCGGATTTCTAGGAGTGGAATCATTCCCGAGGTTCCGTTTTCGGCCTAGTAGGTCTAAGACATGCCATATGGAGAATAGGTAAGCTTTACATACCTTGCGGGCGTCTTATGCTCGTCCAATCTCAATTCCGTTTCGTCGAAAATCCGCAAATGGTCACCTTTGCCGAGTTACTATTCACGCAAGTTAACATTTCAACTTTGGGTAAGTATTTGGCTACCGAAATTTCGGCGACTTCCCCTATAAATACAACACCCCCGAGATTCAACTCGGCTCAAAACAACCAACAACAACCCAACAACAACATCAATAACATTAACAATCACAACATAACACAACTAGTCAACTTTCCGACCTAATGCATTAGTTTCCATTCCGACTTCACACTTCCAACTTCATGTCTACGTTCTCATATTTATTTACTAATCCAAAACCATTCAAATACAAATTGGACATATTTCTCATATTCCATAAAATGTACAAAGTTTCCATCAAACCATAACTCCTCCAAAACTTTCAATTCTCAACATGCATATTCATAACATTCTTCCATCTCCCGATTTCATAAATCATAACCACAATTCACATCTAAGATCTTACTTTCATCATTATATAAAAATTATATCAAATTCACATAGATTTCTCATAACAACATACAACCAACTTTCAAGCTAACTTAATTCATTAAACCTTCCTTTACATCACGAAGGCAACAACAACATAATTAACATACTAAATAAATTTAATTCATCTTCCCCCACCAAAGCAACATCACACGGCCACACATACTTGCACACACCACACGGCCTCATGCACACACAACACAATTTCCATAATTCTCATTCCATTCCAACCATAACCACAAGTAGATTACAATACAAAATTCAATTCATCATAGCCATGCAACACATATATATACACGGCCATACACACCTTTCACACACACCATGCACACACACACACACATCATAATTCCATAATCTTCATGCCACTCTAACCACTATAACATGTGAACCTATTCCATAACATAAAACATAGAATTCTTACCTTTTTCTTCAAATTTCCACTTGCCAACACAAGCACTTTCTTACCAAAAATTCTATTCCATGTTGAAGAGTAGCTTGAACTTGGTAGGAATTCAACAAGAGATGAATTTTTAAACCAAGGATTTAGGCTCAAGAATTTATTTTTTTTTTCTTTTTCTCTTTCTCCCTTTCTTGGCCGATTGGCTTCTTTCTTTTTTTTTTTTTGTTTTCTTTTAATTTCTTGAACCTTCTATGATAAGGATGACATATATATAATATGATCCTTATAATAATTTATCACGGGAATTGTTTTAACCCATGGGCTTGGCCAACCCTATGGCCGGTTGGGCTCCCTTTTCTTGGGCCTCATTTTATCATTTTATTCTTTAAGCCCAATTCATCATGAATCATCTTTCATAAATTCCCGAAACAAATTTTCAAAATTTCAATTTTGCCCTTAGGCCTTCCTCGATGATTCCGCACTAATGTTTCCATAGCCGACATATTCATACTAGTAAGATCCAAATATGGCCTTATTTCTTACAAGCAAAAATTATTCCAAGCTTTCCAAATGTGCAAAAATGCCGGATATAACATCCTCCCCCCCCTTTAGAACATTCGTCCTCGAATGTTAAATTAGCCTTATAAGTCTGAAAAGAAAACTCCTCAGGGGGGGGCTCTCTTGCCAACCACATACTCGTATTTAGTCAGAGCACTTGTGAGGGCATTTCTTTTCCAACTCCTTCCATCATTCCCTGATATTACCGCATTAGGGCTGCTCGAAATCTTTATTAGTCCGGCGGGTTGCATAATCTTAAATAGGACGTATGACGAACAAAATCTTTATCGGACCGTAAGATCGGACGGATGTCGGACAAGGCCAAATCCGGAATCGGAGGTACAAAAGTACAACGGGCGTAAGCATAATCGACGTTATCTCGCGTATTCGTAATCGAACCGGACGCGCGGAGCATATCGGACAAACCCATCATCGTAGTCAGTCGTACTGAACTTTATCGGATAGGTCCGTAGTCAGAGTCAGACGTATGGAAGTAAACCGGACAGATCCGTGATCGGAGTCAGACGTACAGAAATATATCGGACAAATTTGCCGTCAGAATCGGACGTACAAAAGTATATCGGACAAAACGTATTCGGTTCGAACGTACGGGAAGCACGAGACAAATCCATACTCCGACGTCATATCAAACGGGTTCATAACCAAATCCAAACGTGCCGTAGTATATCGAACAGACCGTAATCGAATCACACATACGAAAGTATATCGGACGACTTGCAACCGAATCGGACGTACGGAGTTTTTGTCGGACAGATTCGTAACCAGAGTTAGGCGTACAGAGGTATATAAAACAGATTCGTAATCAGAGTCAGACGTACAGAGGTACATCAGATAGAGGCGTAATCGAATTCGGAGATGCAGAGGCATAATAGACAAAGTTTCATCGAAATCGGAGGTGTAGAAGTATGGCATACAAAATCTCGATCAAAGTCAGACCACCTTTCACTAATGCTTCGGGGTTTACGGAAGTTCCCTTGCTAGCGTTTCCTTGCTCACTTGGATTTTTGTGCCCCGAATTATTTCATCAAAACATTCGATAGGCTACGAATTGAGTTTATATACTTACCATCATTGTCTTATCGCAAAAAGGTCATTACCACATATCCATTCGCAATGTTTTCGAATTCTCATTCGAACCCTTTTCCTAATTTCTTCTAACTCGATCTAGGTATCGCAACATAATTTGTAAGTCAAAGATCCCCGAACAACACCCTTTCTACACATATCTTTTCCTTGACCAATATGGTCGCCAATGAACAATCATACATATCCATATACACCATCTTACCTACAAACATTCCCAAATGCTTATTTACAAACTCGTTCGTCACACTTCCACATCAGGGGTAAGGTCCACACACACACATACATATTTATTACCATTCTACTTACAAACATTCTCAGACACTTTCCAAATTCGCTCTAAATCCCGAGCGATCTTGCACTTTCTGCCTTGCACCCACTTCGTTGCTTCGATATCTGCGCGACTTCTGCAAGGGTGCTAGCTACTTCACGCACTTCCTTTTCCTTAGGTTACCCCAAATTTTCCCATTTACTTCTTATACCTTCAATTGTGAAATTTTCTTTACGAACTTCCTGTGGGTCACCCATCCCAGATTGCTTTCGGTCTCGACGCTTAACTTCAAAACTTTCATGCGTTCTGATGCGTTATCGCTAATATAACTACGTCAATTGCCCCACACGACCTTTGTCACGTAATTTAGGGCAGGTCGGGGTCTTACTGAATTTTCGAAAATTTTTCGTAGCGGGTCCCACCCTGCTTTTAAAGAAATCTGTTCATATTTCTAACTGTACAATCATCAATTCACTCCCGTTCACATACATATCATTCCTTTTCATCCTGGTCTCCTTAATCGCCACCGACAATGAAAACGTTTCATTCACCATTATTTAGAACCGTTAAGACATCGGCTTTTCCTTTCCCTTTCAATTTTTCAACCTTACGTTACAATCGTGCTTCAAATTCCTTACCCAAAGATTCGTCCTTCATACCATTGCTTACCCGCGTACGGTGTAGCTTCCGACATCATCAGACACTATCTTACGTCGATACCGTTCCCCAGCTGAAATCAAAAGTTAGTAAAAGGAATTCATTTCCTGCGGCTGGCTCTATCGCACGATCTAAGATCCAAAGAAAGGTAACATCCTAAATGTCCTGTAGCCTCCTGTTTATAGATGTGGTGCACAACACACCGATAAACAAGACTCTACGAGACACGGCCTGTAGACATTCCGAGGACTAACCGCTCTGATACCACTTTTGTCACGACCCAGCTCCGTGGGCCGCGACTGGTGCCCTACTCGGGCACCCGAACAGACTTACAAATCAAAACATCAAAATACCACATGATCGGATTTAACAGACATTATTCGTACCGATAATCGAAAATTGACCTCATACAAATGCTGTCCTAAGCGGTCGCCCGTGTCAAACATCACATCGGAATCAAGGTTGGCGGAATGTACATCGCCCAGACACACTCATGCAAACAGATGGGCCATATCGGCCATAGTAGCAACGGGCCGCTTAAGGACGCAAATCAGAATCATATACAAACAAACCGGGACCACATACGAACAGACCCGGACCCACGACCCACAAACATGACTACGGACCTACAAACGGTAACGTACATACGAACATATGACGGGACGGTGGCCCGCCGTGCCCGCACGGTAGCAAATATACAGAATATCCAAGGCAGAGCATATATACCAATGTGGGCTCCGGATCGAGGGGAGCACTCCAAAGTAGCAGGATAGGTAACCTAAACCAGGGAATCACCCAACCGAGCGCCTGTACCTGCGCGGCATGAAACGCAGCCCCCGGAGAAGGGGGGGTCGACGGAAAAAGTACCGAGTATGTAAAGCGAAGGTACGGTAGTCCAAATCATAACTGGAGTCAGAGGATACAGAAACAAATACAAAAGTAACAGACCAAACCTGTGCGGAACGCGAATATACAAAATGCAAACAGAAATCATGCATAAGGCTCAGGAACGTGGTCACCCCCTGACGCTGGTGCCACAACACATCATACTCCAGAAGTTTTCAAATCTCCGTACATCTCCGAACACATCATAATATCACACACATCAAATCATCGTAATGATCGGATGCCATATCACATCATAACACCATAAACGGTAACCGGCCCTATGGCGAGGTCTCGAAACCGTAACACATCATATCGCCGAATGTGTCGCAAAGCGCACGATCACAAAGCCGGCCGGTACCGGCGAACGAAATCATAATAGTCGGCACGAGCGAGTAGTGCGAGTAAATCATATGCATTTTAAAAGTAATTTCCAAAACTCGGCACATAATTTCATATACGGACATATTAGGAGCAGAAGGCCCAAAATGAGTTTCGAATTGATCGAATTTAATGTACAAAAGTCGCGGACTTTTAAATTATCAATTTTTCTCAAAAACACATCGTAGATCATTTTCAGAAAGATTTTAGCATCATTCGTAGTAATGAGCTTTCAAATATCATTATCGGACATTTCAAACGGGCCTTATCGTCATAGACAAACACTTCTGTTTCATATCGTACGAAAATGGGCCAAACTAACCAAATAAGGGAAGTCTCGGGACTTGCGGGCCCACCTCGGGTCAAGTCGAGGCGGCAGACATAAATTGCAAACATTTGGCTCCATAAAGTTATCCGTGGAAGTTTCGGAGTGATTCGGAGCCATTTACAAAAGATACGGGGGTTTATATACTCTGTGTCCAAAGATAAGCATTATGAATCAATTACGCCGAATGAATAGTAGCCAAAATCAAAATCGGATTTCTAGAGTAGAATCATTCCCGAGGTTCCGTTTTCGGCCTAGTAGGTCTAAGACATGCCATATGGAGAATAGGTAAGCTTTACATACCTTGCGGGCGTCTTATGCTCGTCCAATCTCAATTCCCGTTTCGTCGAAATGCAAATGGTCACCTTTGCCGCTTACTATTCACGCAAGTTAACATTTCAACTTTGGGTAGTATTTGGCTACCGAAATTTCGGCAGCACTTCCCCTATAAATACAACACCCCCGAGATTCAACTCGGCTCAAAACAACCAACAACAACCCAACAACAACATCAATAACATTAACAATCACAACATAACACAACTAGTCAACTTTCCGACCTAATGCATTAGTTTCCATTCCGACTTCACACTTCCAACTTCATGTCTACGTTCTCATATTTATTTACTAATCCAAAACCATTCAAATACAAATTGGATATATTTCTCATATTCCATAAAATGTACAAAGTTTCCATCAAACCATAACTCCTCCAAAACTTTCAATTCTCAACATGCATATTCATAACATTCTTCCATCTCCCGATTTCATAAATCATAACCACAATTCACATCTAAGATCTTACTTTCATCATTATATAAAAATTATATCAAATTCACATAGATTTCTCATAACAACATACAACCAACTTTCAAGCTAACTTAATTCATTAAACCTTCCTTTACATCACGAAGGCAACAACAACATAATTAACATACTAAATAAATTTAATTCATCTTCCCCCACCAAAGCAACATCACACGGCCACACATACTTGCACACACCACACGGCCTCATGCACACACAACACAATTTCCATAATTCTCATTCCATTCCAACCATAACCACAAGTAGATTACAATACAAAATTCAATTCATCATAGCCATGCAACACATATATATACACGGCCATACACACCTTTCACACACACCATGCACACACACACACACACATCATAATTCCATAATCTTCATGCCACTCTAACCACTATAACATGTGAACCTATTCCATAACATAAAACATAGAATTCTTACCTTTTTCTTCAAATTTCCACTTGCCAACACAAGCACTTTCTTACCAAAAATTCTATTCCATGTTGAAGAGTAGCTTGAACTTGGTAGGAATTCAACAAGAGATGAATTTTTAAACCAAGGATTTAGGCTCAAGAATTTTTTTTTTCTTTTTCTCTTTCTCCCTTTCTTGGCCGATTGGCTTCTTTCTTTTTTTCTCTTGTTTTCTTTTAATTTCTTGAACATTCTATGATAAGGATGACATATATATAATATGATCCTTATAATAATTTATCACATGGGAATTGTTTTAACCCATGGGCTTGGCCAACCCTATGGCCGGTTGGGCTCCCTTTTCTTGGGCCTCATTTTATCATTTTATTCTTTAAGCCCAATTCATCATGAATCATCTTTCATAAATTCCCGAAACAAATTTTCAAAATTTCAATTTTGCCCTTAGGCCTTCCTCGATGATTCCGCACTAATGTTTCCATAGCCGACATATTCATACTAGTAAGATCCAAATATGGCCTTATTTCTTACAAGCAAAAATTATTCCAAGCTTTCCAAATGTGCAAAAATGCCGGATATAACATATATCTTCAAACAGAAGGAATTAATCTTACGACAACGGCGATGGTTGGAGCTATTAAAGGATTATGATGTGAGCATTTTATACCATCCGAGAAAGGTGAATGTGGTAGCTGATGCTCTCAGCTGCAAATCCATAGGTAGTCTGTGCAATGTTCAATCAGAGAAGAGGGAGCTAGCTTGGGAACTTCAACAACTAGCGACCTAGGGTTCGCCCGGCGATGTACTGCGGCAAAGAAGGGGAGTCATTGTTCGGGAATTAGCTGTTTCATCCTTAATGGAAGAAGTAAAGAAGTGCCAATACGAAGACCCCGAGCTAGTTCGTTATAGAGATGTGATTTCCCAGAAGGAGAAGTCACAATTTGACATCCCTGCAGATAGAGCCCTCAAGTATCGAGAAAGATTATATGTTCCTAATGTGGCAGGGCTACGTCGACAGATCTTAGAGGAAGCCCATTATTCTCGTTATTCCGTCCATCCAGGAGCAACAAAGATGTACCATGATCTTAAATCTATATATTGGTGGGATGGCATGAAAAAGGATATAGCGGAGTTCGTGGCCCAATGTCCTAATTGCCAACGGTCAATGGAGCATCGGGAAGCCGGAGGATTGCTGCAAGCTATAGAGATTCCAACTTGGAAATGGGAGGCGATTAATATGGACTTCATTACAGGATTATCTCGTTCCCGGCATAAGTATGATTCTATATAGGTGATAATGGATAGACTCACGAAGTCAGCCCATTTTTTGCCAGTAAGAACGACGTACTCAGCAGAAGATTATGCAAAGTTATATATCAAAGAGATAGTGCGACTTCACGGTGTTCCAGTGTCCATTATTACGGAGAGAGGAGCACAGTTTACAGCTAATTTCTGGAGATCCTTCCAAGAAGTTTTGGGAATGCAGGTGAGACTTAGTACAGCGTTCCATCCATAGACTGACAGACAAGCTGAGCGCACTATCCAAACCCTTGAAGATATGCTGAGAGCATGCGTGCTAGATTTTGGAGGCAATTGGGATGATCACTTGCCACTTATTAAATTTGCGTAAAACAATAGCTATCACTCTAGTATTCAGATAGCCCCATATGAAGCTCTGTACGGTAGAAAGTGTAGATCGCCTATTGGATAGTTCGAAGTGGGAGAGAAAAAGCTAGTGGGCCCAGATTTGATTCAGCAAGCGGTAGAGAAGGTCAAGCTTATTCAAGATCGACTACTGACAGCTCAAAGTCATCAGAAATCCTATGTGGAAAATCATCGGCGAAACTTGGAATTCAAAGTTAATGATTGAGTATTCTTGAAAGTATCACCGATGAAAGGCGTGATGAGATTTGGCAAGAAAGGGAAGCTTAGTCCTCGGTATATTGGACCTTATAAGATTATGCGCAAGATAGGACAGGTAGCGTATGAGTTGGATTTGCCTCCAAAATTAGAATCAGTCCACCCAGTGTTTCACGTATCCATGCTTCGTAAGTGTGTTGGAGGTCCTTCCAAAATTGTATCTGTAGATGATGTACAAGTCACTGAGAAGCTATCCTATGAGGAAGTACCTATTGCTACTCTGGATAGGCAAGTCCGAAGGCTTAGAACCAAGGACGTGGCTTCAGTCAAAGTCCTCTGAAGGAATAATAACAGGGAAGAGATAACTTGGGAAGCTGAGGAGGACATGAAATCTAGATACTCGCATTTATTCCCACCCCTAGAAGACGTGCAGACAGAGCCATCAGTACTCTCAGGTACGTAATGTTTCTTTAAAATAATTTCTTGGCCGTGTGTGGCCAGTTCAATATAGATGTTGATGCCCGGTGAGGCACTGTATATTTTAGGTTGTTGTGACAAGACAGTAGTGGTGCAATTATGGGGGAAAATCTGGCGAAATTTTCGTAGAAATCCCTAAGAGC
This sequence comes from Lycium ferocissimum, assembly GCF_029784015.1. Classification (NCBI taxonomy): domain Eukaryota; kingdom Viridiplantae; phylum Streptophyta; class Magnoliopsida; order Solanales; family Solanaceae; genus Lycium; species Lycium ferocissimum. The sequence goes on from NC_081349.1 coordinate 66,248,106, forward strand.
TTAACATTCGAGGACGAATGTTCCTAAGGGGAGAGGAATGTTACACCTCGCAGTTTGGTATGTTAAGAAGTCGCTAGGCATTAGTCGTCCAATTGTGAACATGGGGTTATTGTTGAGGATATACAAGATTATATATGCTTATCTTATGGTTATGAGGGTTTCAGACCATGTATGAGAGGTATCAAAAGGATTGGAGGTAGATCGGGCGAAAAAGGAAAATTTGGATGAACTGGCAAAAATTGCCCTACGCGTTCGCGATAGAGCCTCGCATTCGCGATGGCCATGAAAATTCCAAACCATCGCGTTCGCGAAGGCCAATTATTAACTCGGCTCCACCGACTTTGACCCCCTATATAAAGGGTAAAACCCCTTTTTTTCATCAGTTATTTCCCAAAAAAAAAAACTCAGAAAATAGATGAGGGGGTGAGGATATCACAAAATTTAGTGATTTTCAAGTGGCGGAGTGTTAGTTTAGGTTCGGATAGCGCGCAGTTGTGATTGTAGTATCGTTTTGCGGTGGATTTTGGTTTGGATTCTAGGCGAACACTGAAGATATTGTTGTTTTAGTAAGAACAAGATATGAATCTCTCCCTATTGATATTAATCTTGGTTTCTTTACGGAGATAGAGCTGTTAAATAGTTATAAAATAATTTTGTTGGTGGAAATATGAGATAAGCACCATATAGGGTGTTTATGAAGTCTTTTGGTTTTGAGAATATTATGGTTGATGTTGGTATTGTTATTGTTGTTGTTGTTGTTGGTTGCTGAATTAAGATTTCGGGCTAGGCATATAAACAGGGGAGATGCTGTCCGATTTTCGGCAGGATATAAAATAGTTTGATTTGAAAACTTAGCACAAGTATACAACAATGAGTCTAACAACAGTTTGCATCCTCTTAAATGTAGACTTACGAGTTCGGACGGATAAGCGTAGATAATAGGAGGCCAAACAGGTATGTTAAGGCTCGTCCCTTTCTTTCAAAAGGCATGATTCCCATGTTATGGTTCCATATATATTTTTCCATCCCCTTCTTACCTCCGAAAGTTAGACGTTCATGATTCCTAAGAAGTTTCCTATGACACCAAAGATGAGATGTTTACTATGATGATTATGATGACGATGACGATTTCATGTTTAAAGGTCCCAAGCTTATGATTTCAATGTGAATATGAGAATGTTGGGCTATTTCTTGATTTTCTCAATTTTATTCATTGATGATGACTCTATTTCTAAAGATTCCAAAGTGTATGAATTCACGCTTTATGAGAGTTATGATCTTATTCTATGTTTTCCCTTGATGTTATCCTTCATTGATAGGTCTCACCTCATAATGCTAGTTCCTTCAAGGTGAGACATGACGATCATGATGTTCCATAATATAATCGGAGGTTACCGTCCTTACGTCACTCCGATAGAGTTACAATTTTTATTTGAGCTACTATGCATTTTTTATGATAAGTATATGATAATGATTACACCGTGCCTAGATAGCCGGGCAAAGACCGCTAAGGCGGGTGGCTTATACACCGTGCCTAGATGGCCGGGCAGCACAGCTAAGGCGGGCGGCTTGTACACCGTGTCTATATGGCACGGGCAGCACCACTAGTGGGCGGCGTAAGATGATTACCCCGGACGCGGGCTAATGATGTTATTTGATTCAGACAGTTTATGTATGTATGTGTAATATGTTTAAAAGGTAAAGGTGAGCATGCATGATTCCGCCTTAAGAGGCAAGCGATTCTGATTATACTTTCTTATGTCTTCTATACTTTCTTGTTATGTTATTGTATATGCCTTACATACTCAGTACTCTGTTCGTACTGACGTCTTTTCTTGTGGACGCTGCGTTCGTGCCCGCAGGTAAACAGGTAGACACGCCTGATCTCTAGGAGCTCCATCAGCGACACCTTGGAATAGCTCCAGTTATTCCGGAGCTACAGCCTATTGGTATTACTCTTGTGTATATATTTCGGCGTGCTGAAATCCTGCCCCGTCCTCGCGGATTCATGTATCTTATTTAGAGGCTCGTAGACAGATGTAGGTGGATAGATGTTTCGTAACTTGGTCCGTCCTTGTTGTATAATATTTTGGTAAGACTTGTTGACATAAGCTTACGAATGTTGCCATTGATGACGGTATTGAGTATAATAGGCATAAATTGTCCATATGGCCCACTTAGTAGTGAAAATGGAATGTTAGACCAGAGATGCTCGGTAAGCTAGTACCGGGTACCGGCATGGCCTCTAGCGGGGTCGTGACAAAAGTGGTATTAGAGCAGTTAGTCCTACGATATGTCTACGAGCCGTGTCCAGTAGAGTCCTATTTATGGGTGTGAAGCGCGCCACACTTATAAACTGGGGGCTGCGAGGCATATAGGAATAATTGACCTTCTTTCTCATCTTAGATCGTGCGATACAGCCATGTTATCAGGTTCTCCCCCTTTCCTAATCGTGTGTTATGATTTCAGCTATGCCTGTGAAGAAGAAAGCTACAGCGGCCTATAAGGGCAAGACGGTGGCCGAAAGAAGAGTTGAACGGGAGCCACCGGTGGAGGTAGAAGAGGGTGAGTCTCATAATTAGGTTCCCTCCCGGACCTCTCATGCTCCACCCTTGTTAGCGGAGCAGGAAAGAGCTTCAGCTTCAGCCCCCGGCTTCCGGGTTCCCCCTAGAAGCTTCGGGCCGGCGGATGACGGAAAGGTATTCTTCTTATTGTCGGGACCCAACCGGAGGGCGCGTACGAGCACCCGGTGCTAGCCCACCCGGGCACCCCTTAACATACTTATACATCACATCTAGGTGAGCCACATAGTTAAATTATACTTTTCATTCATCATCATTCTAGTCTCATTGGGCAACAGCACATCTATATCATCATTAACAACTATGCCCATATAAACGTACATAAGCCGACAAGGCTATCAAAATAATATCACAAAATATAGGCCGGCAAGGCCGAACATATCTAACCATATACACATGTCTACGAGCCTCTAATAAGGGTACGTCATATCATAACATATGGGCGGGACAGGACCCCGCCATGCCCATGAATATGTAAACAAAAAGAATACCAAAAGTTGTAGCTCGAATGAAGGGAGCTCCGTATGTAGTCTCGAGAAATATAGCTATGGATCGAGTCTCGTCTCCCTAGCCACTGCGGGCATGACGCGGCGTCACAAACAAAAAAAAGTCGGTACGAAGAATGTGCGAGTATCTAAAGCATGATCAATATCAATATGAAAGCATAATAGACAACATATGAAATAACATAGGATGGGAGATAATAGCATCATCGTCATAGCACTTACTTGCTTTCCATAGGGACGTTCCATTTCTATTGCGTATCCGTGTACATATAGCCATATTCGTACTCATTTACCTTTCGTATCCATTTTCGTATTCGTATTCATATTTCCATTCATACTTGTGTTCATATCGTTTACGTCTCATATATATTTCCCATACATAGCCTTTACATAACACTTACATTTACTTAGCATATTCGTACTTATAATGATGTCATATACATAGCATTTATATAGCATACCCGACCATGAAGGTTCAGTGTTTTCACATAGCTGGCCCTACCAAGGCTCAGTGTCATACCTGGCCCTACCAAGGCTCAGGGTTATCCGCACCCAACTGCAGTGGTGCACGCGCATCGTCATATATAGATATATTTATACATATTCACTATATTCTACCCGGCCACATAAGCTCGGGGTTCACAATAGCCACTCATGGGCACATATACATATAAGCTCATAAGCATCTTTAGCATTCTTTACTATCGTCATTTATTACATTCTATCCTTAGAGGATTACTCGCCGTATACGAAACTTAGTACAATCGTATCATCTTGAGCATCATAAGTTTAGTAGCTTCTAGAGATAGGATCATTGGAGAATATCGTAGACTCGTAGATGGATAAATATTTGGCCAAAGAACCATGCCTTATGAAAGAAGGGTTAGCCTTACATACCTTTCCGTACAACTATTCTATCACTTGTACGTTCTTCTTCAAGGCTCACGTTCTACCTTCATTGAAGTGCATACTCATATTAGATAATGGATAGCTTAGCATTCATGACTAATTCTAGAGAAAATCGGACAAAGATCTCCTTTATTTATACGACTTTCTCCATATCATATATCAACTCCCAAACCTCAATAACAACATTTATAATGTCATCACAATGGCCTTTATTCAACTACATTATCCTTACTTCACAATTCACTTCAATTCATCCATATTCATGGTCATATTACATAATTCAGTTCATTCATATTCAAGGTCTATTCCATGTTCTCAATATCATTTATAACACGATTATATTCATAATTTATCAAGAGTCATAACCCATTCCAAACATTCACTCAAAAGTGACACTATTGCACATTCATGACTCATTTCTTATATCCTTTTTGCAATCCAAGTGTTTCAACTTTCAAATACCTTAAATAACATGGAGATGTCACAAAACTTACCTTAGATGGTGTAGGATTGAACCTTGGGTGCAAATACCTCACTTTAGCAAAACCCTAGTTTTTCCTTCACTTGGATTCCTTGTTTTTGATGAACTTTAATGGGTTTTCTTACTTTGATTCACTTGGTTGATGATAAGAACCTTTGATTCTTGTTCATAAAATGTATGTAATGCTCTAGAGGCTTTAGAGAGAAGTAGGGAAGTGTTGGAATGAAATAATGAAGTTAGAATCACATTTATAAACTTGGAACATTTCAGCCCGTCGGGAGTTCCACGAACTGTTCCACGGTCCGTGGAACATAGTGCTGTCCGTGGTTCTGGTCGTGGTTCATGATCAGCCAGCCACCAAATCTGCTGGCAGTTCCACGAACCCTTCCACAGTCCGTGGAACATTCCATGGTCCGTGGAACATGGTCGTGAAACCCACAGTTTCACCAAAGTTGTTCCCGTCGCCTCGTTTGATCTCCAATCCTTATGGAACCTTCTTAGCACTTTTTTATCACTTCACTAACAATCTAAGGGGAATTATAACTCTTCCCCAAAATGTCATTAAGTTGTCATCAACTTGCTACCCATAAATCATTTCCGATACTTATCGTATACATTGCCTTCTCTTGGCAACTTTCTCGTCTAACATCGAATGTCTTCAAAATCTTATTTAGAATCATCAAATGCTCTTTCTTACTTATTGAAACATCATACACTTCTTGCTCTTCATTAGCCTATTCACTGTGCATCAAGGAAAATTTTTCGAGATGTAACACTTATGATACCGAAGACGAGATATTTTCTATGATGATTATGAAGACGATGATGATTTCATGTTTAAAGGTCCCAAGCTTATGATTTCAATGTGAATATGAGAATGTTGAGCTATTTCTTGATTTTCTCAATTTTATTCATTGATGATGACTCTATTTCTAAAGATTCCAAAGTGTATGAATTGATGCTTTATGAGATTTATGATCTTATTCTATGTTTTCCCTTGATGTTATTCTTCATTGATAGTCTCACCTGATAATTCTAGTTCCTTCAATATGAGACATGACGATCATGATGTTCTATAATACAATCGGAGGTTACCGACCTTATGTCACTCCGATAGAGTTACAGTTTTTATTTGAGCTCCTATGCATGTTTCATGATAAGTATATGATGATGATTACATTATGCCTAGATGGCCGGGCAGCACTGCTAAGGCGGGCGGCTTATACACTGTGCCTAGATGGCCGGGCAAAGACATCTAAGGCGGGCGTCTTATACACCGTGTCTATATGGCACGGGCAGCACCACTAGTAGGCGACGTGAGATGATTACCCCAGACGCAGGCTAATGATGTTATTTGATTCAGACAGTTTATGTATGTATGTGTAATATGTTTAAAAGGTAAAGGTGAACATGCATGATTCCGCCTTAAGAGGCAAGCAGTTACAGTTATACTTTCTCTTATGTCTTCTATACTTCCTTGTTATGTTATCGTATATGCCTTACATACCCAGTACTCTGTTCGTACTGACGTCCTTTCTTGTAGACGCTGCGTTCATGCCCGCAGGTAAATAGGCAGACGCCTGATCTTTAGTAGCTCCATCAGCGAAACCTTGGAATAGCTCCAGTTGTTCCGGAGCTACAGCCTATTGGTGTTACTCTTGTGTATATATTTGGGCGTGGTGAAATCCTGCCCCGTCCTCGTGGATTCATGTATCTTATTTAGAGTCTCGTAGACAGATGTAGGTGGATAGATGTTTCGTAACTTGGTCCGTCCTTCTTGTTGTATAATATTTTGGTAAGAATTGTTGACATAAGCTAACGAATGTTGCCAATGATGACGGTATTGAGTAAAATAGGAATAAATTGTCCATATGGCCCACTTAGTAGTGAAAATAGAATGTTAGACCAGAGGTGCTCGGTAAGCTAGTACTGGGTACCCGTCATGGCCTCTAGCGGGGTCGTGACATGTACCTTTTTCCTTCACTTTTTATTTAGCAGCGACTTTAACTGATGTTGCTCCCACCATTATGGTTTCTTCAGTTTGGTGCTTTGATGGTCACTTGAATTCTTTCTCTTCCTTTTTAGGATCGAAAATAGATAAATTCTTTCCATGGTTCGCAATGCTCGATTCTATGTCGTGTGCTCGCGTTCCTGATTCTTCAAATGTTCATGGCTTAAGTCCTTGGAGAATGTCTGAAAGGACCCAATGCATTCCTTGGATTCACATCTCAACAACAAACATTTCTGAAAGACGATCTTTGCAGTCTAAACTCAATACTCATCAGCGGTTAATGTAATCAATCACTGGTTCATCCTTTCGTTGCTTGGTGGCTGTCAACTCTTTCATGCAGATAGTTTAACGTGTGCTATAAAAGCGGTTGAGGAACTCCTTTTCAAGTTGGTCTCAACTATCAATTGATTCTTGCTCCAGATTGTTATACCACTTGAAAGCATTTTCCTTCAAAGAGCGCACAAACTGCTTAACTAGAAGGTCATCACGTGTAACAGCGTTACAACAAGTCTCCACAAAATGAGCTATATGTGGCCTCGAATTTCCTTTCTCATCAAATTATTGCAACTTTGGTGGTTGATATCCAAATGGCATGGGTAGACAATCAATCCGCTTGGTGTAAGGTTTGGAGCAGTATAATAAACTTTGTGATGGTCTGTCATATTGAGCTCTAATGGTGTTTGTTATCATGTCTTGCAGTTGTTGGACAGACAACGTGGCCACTGAAGAATATTGATTTGTATTTTATGCGTTGCGCAATTTGGTGGCAGATTCAACATCATTTTCTCATGGTGTTGGGTTGTGACTTGACTCTCCAGGCCTGCAGAGTTTCAACTTGTTCATCAATTGGGCTATTTGAAGATCTTTGTCCTCCATGGATTTCTTCAACGCATCAATAGTTTGCATCATCGCTGCGAGTTGTTCCTCTTCGTTGGTTGCACTGATCATCATGACACTCACCACGTTGGAAGTTGAAGAATCAATCAAGTCCTCGGACTTGTAGAAGTTATATCATATGTTTCAGAAACTTCTCCAAACGACAAAAATGAGGTGTTGCCCCCAGATCTTGTAGTCGTCATTGTCAGTTTGTTCTTTTCTACCATCTCCAAGATCTTTTTATCATGGTGTTGGGTTGTGACTTGACTCTACAGGCCTGCAGAGTTTCAAATTGTTCATCGGTTGGGCTATTTGAAGATCTTTGTCCTCCATGGATTTCTTCAACATATCAATAGTTTGCATCATCACTGCGAGTTGTTCCTCTTCGTTAGCTGCACTGATCATCATGACACTCACCACGTTGGAAGTTGAAGAATCAGCCAAGTCCTCGGACTTGTAGAAGTTATATCATGTTTGAGAAACTTCTCCAAATGACAAAAATGAGGTGTTACCCCCAGATCTTGCAGTCGTCATTGTCGGTTTGTTCTTGTCTAGCGTCTCCAAGGAGATGAAACACATCGATCCCTCCAAACCACTAGCTTTGAACATGTTACGAGTCATTGGACAAGCAATAACAATAAAAATTGTGGATGGAACACCAAAGCTTTTCTGTGAGGCCATCACAGTAGTAGATCTCCCAAATTTGCAGATTTGATTTTGGAGATAAATAGATGAAGGGCAGAGTTGGTCCTACTGGGTGTGCCAAAAATTTGTTCGCGATAAATTTTGCTAGTAGAAAATAAATAACTGCAATCATAAAATAAATGTGAGAAAAAATCATTTTATTGATTATTTTGTGAGAACAACTGTGCATGTATCCCTTGATTCTAATCTTGGTGTTGTTCGTCTTGATTCGAGGGCCAATGTAATGTCTTTCTCGAATGAATGATGGACTTCTGTTGATGTGTTGAATGTTGGAAGAACATTGAGCAGCACTTTGGATTGTTCTTGAGGGAAGACGTTTCTCGAACCCTCCTTCTTGTTGAAGACCTTTGGAGAAGACTAGTGTAGATGTCGTTGCTCTCCTTTGCCTCTAGTCAAGATGTTGTGCCAATTTCAAGATGTCTTCAAAAGGGGATATGTGACCCCTTTATAAAGGTGTGATCGAGAGTTTGGGGGTATTTTGGTCTCCAAGTAATTCTAGCGGACCTTGGGCTAGAAAGACGTGGGTTGGGCTCGTCTTGTAGAGACCCAATTTAATGGACTAACCCAAATGTAATTTGGATTTCATTCGAGTCATGTAATTTTGACTTAAATACTTGATCCCACTTTATTAACCAAAATTTGACTTGGTCACCATGTCAATAACTTAGAATTTAATCCAAATTTTGTATGGATTAATTAAATTAAAGTTTCGATGTCTACAGGATGATTTCTATTTTGTTAGAAATGACTACAGGCCCAATTTTATTGATTCCGATTTTTTGAAGATGATATTAACTAAATTGTTAGGAATGGAGGATAAAATTTTCTCATTTTAATTGAACTAGTTTCTCTACACGTGCACTGCACGTGTATGTCAAGTCATGTTGTACACTATTTTTGTAAAATAGTATCACTATTATCAAAACAAAACATTGAGTAAATAATATATAAACAAATAAAATAGAAATTTCTGTAAATGGTCAATATCAATCTTCATATGGTGGTTTATTTGTCAAGTTTAAAATGATTGGATATCGTTTAAACCTATCAAGATGAACAATTAAATTTTAATAGAAAATATGTGGAATTTTACTTATATTAATTTTATAAGACACTGACATATAATGAAGTGTGTCTCACCTAATATATACTTTCTTATAGCTGATATGGGTGTTCAAAGTCGGTCGAATTAAATACACCTATGTATTGAAAAAGAAAACTATCTATTTTTTTACTTGTTTTGATTTTAAATTTCAAATCATCGACAATATAATATTTATTCGGTTTTACTAAAGAAAGTTGAAATGAACCAAATCAAAAAATTATATGAACATTTTTTTTTTTATCATTTATATAGAATATGTCAATTTTTAATGAAATTTTCTTAATATTTTATTTACAACATCATAATTTCATCACTATAATATAATGGCAATTGCTCCCTTAACCATGCTTCCCTCTTCAAAAAACTATGAGTGATTTTTGTTTGCTTTGGCAGTTTCTTAGTTTTGATATTTTAAGTGACATGTTTTAAGATTATAAGATTCAATAATTATTTTGGCTCATTATGTATGTCTGCAATTTAAGAATAAAACATTGAAAACTCTCTCTTATTTTCTTAATCTCTTTGTCTAGCCAAACTATGACACTTAAATTAAGATGGAAGGAGTATTTAGTAATAATATTTTAACTCAAAAATCATCCTAGAACAGTTGTTTTATAATACATAACTAAAGCTAGCTAATCATATATTTGAACATCATAATAACATGAATATAAAATACACATCAGTATTTTATATGATTTCTTGTTCTGAAATGACGACATCATTTAGTATTGGCCGCGCGCTCTAACCTATTTCAGCGGGTAAAATGCCTCTCACTTTTGTACTTGAATAGGCAGAGTATAAAGAATATTAAAAGATCTTTTGATATTTTTTTTTAAAAATAGCTAAAGATCTGAAAAACTATTGTTTCAAAAGACATAATTTTCAGGGGTTTGCCTATGTGTCTATTACAATTTGAGCTCTCTAAAAATGTACATCTTTGCAAATAAATATGACACACATAATGTTTATTATTGCGAAAAGGGTCAAAAATATCTCTCTACTTTATTTTAATGTCTAAAAATATCCTCCGAACTAATTTTTGGTCATTTATCCCCCTGCCATTATGAAAGTTAACAAATATACCCTTCATTTGACGGAAATCCCCAAATGATTCAAATAGCCCGATTTCATAAAAAATAACCCACTCTCCTATTTTACTCGCCCCGACCCACCTCCTAAAATAACCTATTCTTCCTTCTCTTTCATATTTTTTCCTACAACTCTCAAACCGTCGATTCCATCAATTATAACCAGAAGGAAGATTAAGAAGTGCTTTTTAAAACCAGAAAACATTTTAAATTTCATCTTTGTCAAACATCTATAATTTATAAACATGCTATTCATTCTTTGAATAGAAATTATGTTCAAGCTCTTCCCTTAGAAAGGAAAGCAAAGAAAGACGGAAACAATTGACAGCCATTTGGAAACAACCAGTACATACCTTTAAATAGTTAGTACTGCAGAGCAACCAACTAAGCAGATAAATAGAGCACTAACTTATCACTAACCTATGACTTGAAGTAATGGCTAAAAGAGCTGACCCCATTAATACCTAACTAATTTCACCATAATTAGGACTCCTAAGATGACTTAATTGAAACATAAAAATTGTAGCTCATAAAACATGACACTAATATGAGAGAGAAGGAAGAATGGGTTATTTTAGGAGGTGGGTCGGGGCGGGTAAAATAGGAGAATGGGTTATTTTTTATGAAATCGGATTATTTAAATCAATTTGGGGATTTCCATCAAATAAAGGGTATATTTGTTAACTTTCGTAACGGCAAGGGCATAAATGACCTAAATTAGTTCGGAGGATATTTTTAGCCGTTAAAACAAAATAGAGGGATATTTTTGACCGTTTTCCCTTATTAATTATTTCGTTCATATTTTGTCAGCCACTTATTCTACGTAATCCAACGTGAAAATATGAGGCATTTTAAATTTCACTAGTATAGTACTCACGCATAAAGTGTTAGGGAAAAAAAAAAAAAGGATTAAAAATTATTATCTTATTTACTTGGCCATATTAAAAATTTTACTATCATTTTATCAATTGTGAAATTTCAACCATCCATGATCACTGATTAGAAGGTCAGCAGAGAAGGAAATCATTTTCTTCACATCTTAAATTTACCGTAAGATCATGTGTCGATGAATCCATAAAATTACTTACCCGTATTATTGATGCTTTATCGATTTTATTTTTTACATTTGTCAAAACATTGATTGGTTTTAAGCTTAATTATTTTATTTAGTTTATCATAATGAAGTATCTAACAGAATAATCATTTTGTGGTCAAAGCTTAACTGTCTAGAATAGGAAGATATTGGCTGTGGAAGAATCAATTTTTTTATTTACTTAAGTTGGTTGAAGTTGTATTCATGAACAAATTACATACAACAGTAGGAGAAAAACACGTCAATTCTATAACATTGGGGCATGAAGTTGGTAAATATATATATCTAAAAATTGATATTCCTTTTTGTCTAATGTTTTTGCCAAAAAGAGCCAAGAGGCGTCAACACTAAACTGATTGTCAAGGTTATACATCGAATTGTACAATTAATAAACACACTGAAATATAAATATTAACAGATGGACTACCAATTTAATCGAGAGATTAGATCTTATGACAATTACGAAATACTGCTTTGTTTTCTAACAATTCCAGCAATGAGTTGACCTAATTCTTCACCACTGTCCTTCTGTACGTGATATCTTGACTGCATAATTCAGAAAATAAATACTCTTTTTCTTTATAAACCAACAACAAATTGAAACACAAAAAAAAATATAAGGAATATTTAGCTTGTTAATACAAATCAACTTCTGGTAAGTGGTTATCTTCCAAATGACCAGTAAGTTCTCATTTTAATTTATTGAGGATTCAAACGGCATACTCAAGAATATGATATTCATCCCGAAAGCTGTGCTCTACATTTGTAATACTAGTGCTCTGCATTTGTAATACTATCCCGAGAAAAACAGCCATGAAATACTGTCATTACCATTCTGAACGATCTTTTTCTCCAATCAAGTCATTCAGTATTTACTTACGCACCAGTACTGCATCTAGCTGATATCCATGAGACAATCTTTATTTCACTAAGAACTAAGATAAACATCACAATGGACAATCATTTTGTTGATAGAAAGAGCATTTTGAAACAATATAATAGAGGAAATATGAGTACATGATGCATAAGAACTTCCTTGAGAAAATAGTAGAAGAAATATCATTAAAATTGTAGATTTAACGGAATGCTTAATTTATTAGATTTGTATATGCTCCATCCAAAATACTGATACTCGGCCCTTTCCGGACCCTGCTAACACGGGATCTTTGTGCAACATGCTGCCCTTTTTCTATTAAAAAAAACAAAGAATAAAATGATCCTGTTTTCGGTCAAATGCCCGTAATTCTAGAGGCTTAGTTTCTAATAAAAAAAAGAATAAGATGATCCTATTTTCGGTCAAATGCCCGTAACTCTAGAGGCTTAGTTGACCCTTTAGATGGTGTACTGGAAAAAAAAAAAAATCTTAGGAGAGTTCATAAGAGAAATATATGCAGAAAAGATTACTACTTTGCAGTCATTATTACAGGGAGCAAACAACAGAGCATACTAGATTGTAAAATTGACAAAATAGTGTCAAATTTGGGAGTTCAAGATTCACTTATGCAGTGAGAGAGCATAAAGAATAGTACAACACAATTTACAATTTGTGTGATTAACCATTGGAGTCATCAGAAAATAACTTTTTTGCATTCAGATATATCTGCAACGAATGCTAATTCATGGTTTCAGTTATTTTAGATATGTAAACCGAAAGGCATAAAGACAGAAGTTACATGAACTTTAGTTTCAAAGCCAAACCTGCTGAGCTAGTAGGCTCTTATAATTTGATATATTATAGTTTGGAATCTGGAAAAGCACCTTAATCAGATGCACAGAACCCCACCTTAGACACCAAACTAAAAGGCCTGCTTATTCATTCTATACCAAGAGCAGTGAATTCTCAAGAATTTATGAGCAGGAGAAGTTGACATTGACTACATTCAGATATATGAATAATAGAAACTGTGCAAAGGTTGTGTCATATACTTTGAATCTCCCAATAAAATTGGCTAAATGAATCTGTCATACACTTTTTGAAAGAAAATGAAACCTTGCACAAATATATAGTACAGGAAGAAACAAAATTCAATCATCAATAGTTTAGCCCTCTTTAACGTAAATTCAGAGGGTTAATAAAAATCAAATAACACATTACACATATTCCATGTGGAAATCGCATTACAATGTATCGTACTGACTAACAAAGCATAATCCAAATTAAAACTGCAGTGTGGAAATCAAATAACTGCCAAACCTTAGCTAAAGAACAAATAGTTTCGAGAACACTATCGAGTACATTCAGATCCGACCACAAACTCATGACATAATAAATAAACTATTCCACAAACTCATGACATAATAAATAAACTATTCCAAAAAAGGAGGAAAAATTGTGTTTTACCTATGATTGAGAATTTGTTATTCCTTTTGGTCACACAATCAAGGCGAAACTTCAAGTTTGTTCTGCATCAGCCTTTGTAAGTAATATTGGATGAAAACTAAAACCTGCTCTATCCCAAAAAGAGAATGTGGTACTTGGAAGAAGTCCATAATCAGAGGCGAAAAATGAACCACTTAAAAGCAAGTTACAAAATTGATTTTACCTCCAAATGTCTGTATCAAGGTTATATTTGCACTACGCTCCATTATGACGCTGAAACAATAATAATACTCTTGCAGCCAGACAGTTTTCACAGTTGAAGCACATTGATAACTTAGTTGTGTTCTAAAATTAAAAAAATTTCTCAGGCTGCAAAAGGAACCAAAAAAACAAAAAAAAAAACGTAAATTGTGGTATCCAAATCCAGTATAGAAAGTGTAGTTACAACTGCCAATGAGAACAATTTTAGCTACCTGGAGCATCAAAGCAGGCATAGAATGTTTATCTATATATATGTAAGAAAGATCATGTGAATTGCTTCGAATATAATAAGGTCATAATATTGTTGGTAAGCTCTTCTCTTATTGTTTTCGACAAAATAGTTGATACCTGTAGAGAGTATTGTTAGTTTCAGGAATTAATTTCTTTTCTGCAGACTTTATCCAACTTAGATGTCCATTTTTTTTATGTATCAGTCTTTAAGAAAAATCACCGAGGAGACCTTAGATTTATAGGCTTATAGCATAAGAAGATTTTGTTGCTATGCAAAATTACTACTATATGCCAAGTGAGTAGAGAGAGAACACAAACTGAGAATATCACATCTCAAGTAGAAATTTTGGATTAGAAATTTCAAAAATGTAATACACTATTTAGTTCTTGTTCAAAAGTAAAGTTAAAAAAAAAAAAAAATTACCAACTTCACAATTAAACCTCAATTTAGTCACGGGATCATCAATTTTGATAGTGCCTTGGTGTAGTTCTCGCGGTTGGTGCAACCATGTTCTGTTGAATTATAAAACATATAAAGAAAAGAGTTTCCGCGTGATTGATGAGATCAATAGAATAAGAATTCTTTCGTGGAGTCGAATACATCTAATAATTCTTTTCATTTGCGTGTAAAAATAAACGAAAATATTATACTAATGTTTAATTTTTTGACAGACCTCTGTTGGTAGTTAGTTTCTAGATTTTGTAAAACAGAGGGAAAAAGGAGGAGAACAGGGACAAAGAAGAGAAAAACGACAAATATTACTGCTATACAGAAGCATGGGTTCTTCGTCATCCGTTAAGCAAAAAAAAAAAAAAAGTATGGTCCACATATTAACATCAACCAATATTAAAAAAAAAATACCAATCAATATTAAAAAAAAAAAAAAAGTAAAAAAAGTGAAACTCACCATCTTCAAACTCACGGAAAAAAAAAAGTGGATCCCGTATTAACAAAATCAAGCAATATAAAAAAAAAGTGAATCCCATATTGTAAAAAAAAAAGTGTAAACTTTGTATTCGTAGCAAACACTAATATAATAAAGTTTTAGATACGGAGCACAAACTACAATGTTATATTAATCGTGTTTTGAAAATATATATATATATATATATATATATATATATATATATATATATATATAAAAAAAAAAAAATGTGGTCCCCATATTAACACCAACCAATATTAAAAAAAAAAAAAAGTGGAACTCACCATCTCCAAACTCACGGAAAAAAAAAGTGAATCCCGTATTAACAAAATCAAGCAATATAAAAAAAAAGTGAATCCCGTATTAATAAAATCAAGCAATATAAAAAAAAAGTGAATCCCATATTGTAAAAAAAAAAAAAGTGTAAAATTTGTATTCGTAGCAAACACTAATATAATAAAGTTTTAGATACGGAAAGACAAACTAAATGTATATTAATCGTGTTTTGAATATTTATATATATATATATATATATATATATATATATATATAATATAGTCTAATAATGTCCAAAAATGCGTGGGCCATACTAAACAACACCAATATATAAAAAATAAAAATATACAAAAAAAAAAAAAAAACCATATAAAGCATGGGTTTAGACCCATGCTTCAGTCTATCGTTCCTTAAAAAAAAAGGTGGGCCCATACTAAATAACACTGAGCAATACAAAAAAAAAAAAAAAAAAAAAAAGGAAGAAAAAAAAAAGTGGAACTCACCATCTCCGAACTCATGGGAAAAAAAAAGTGGGCTATATTAACAAAATCAAGCAATATCAAAAAAAAGTGAACCCTATATTAAAAAAAATATAATGTTAAAAAAAAGTGCGGAGGATTTCAGTATTCGTAAATAAAACACTAATATAATAAAGTTTTAGATACGGAGCACAAACTACAATGTTAAATTAATCGTGTTTTGAACATAATATATATATATAGCATAAAAATAGTGCAAATTAATAATGTCAAAAAAAAAGTGCACCCCATATTAAAAAATCAAACAATATTCATATAATTTCCAAAGTATCTCATTAAGTCAATAATGATCGAAAGGAGCTTTTCCTTGTCGAAAGTTTATACCCCTCGATGATTGCTCCTTGTCTTCCTTGATTGGAGAGTTTGAATTTTGGACATGAGATCCAAGAACACTATGACTTAGAAACACATTTAAATCGTAACAGAGATTTCACTGGTAAATTTGAGAGGATACTCACAGTGATTTCATTGGGAAGATCGGCCATTTAGAGGAGTAAAACTCTATTATAAATAGTAACAGAAAAATATAATATAGAAAAATGTTAAGAGATTGTTATTCTCAAGAATTGTGATACAATTGAGGTGGACACCATCATATTTATAGTAGAACAAAACTTGGTCACCAAGAAACTTTCATGTGTACCGAACTAAGGGATTTACATCCAAATTCTAAAATTATTCACAATATCTTTTTTATTTTATTTTTCCTAACTTCATTTCTATTTTTAGGGAAGGTTGTTATTTTAATTAATAAAGATATAATTGATATGCTTAGATTTAGGATTTTATTGTAACGTCAATTCCTTGATTTTTTTTTTTTTCCTATTCCGCCATGTCATTTATTTGTTATGTTTACTAAAATAAATATACTTAAAATATTTATATTTTAAAATAAGATAGAATTTAATTACTTTTTTATTTTTATTCTTACTCTAATAAATGTGAAAAGAGATTAATGTCGTAAAAAAAAAATATCAAATGGGGATCAAATAATGAATAAGGTAAATGTCAAATTATAATTCTAATCTACGTTTTCTTAAAAAACCATGCTAAAGACAACATGACAAGTAATGAGCTAAACCGAGAATATTTACCAAAAATTAAAAAATAGTATTTCTTCGTTTAAATAAAAATCAATTTCTACTTTGTTTTGTTTTTAAACATGTAAAATTAATTTAATAATTTTAATTAGAATTATCCAAATCAAAATTTGATAAAAAATAATAAGTATTTTACACCGTTAAATTAATCGAATTAAAATTGAAAGTATCAACTGATGCTTAAATATTGCTATTGTTTTATCTCAAAGACAGGAAAATAGTTTCTTTTTAAACAAGTCTTCTCTTTTAAAAAATATTAATAAATTTACCAATTTTGTAGTCGTAGCAAACATTAATATAATAAAGTTTTAGATACGGAAAGACAAACTACAATGTTATATTAATCGTGTTTTGAACATAATATATATATATATATATATATATATATATATATATATATATATATATATATATATATATATATATATATATATATATATATTCAAACATAACTACATACACATACGCACTATAATTTAAAGTGTTGGGCGTGCGCGACACGGCATAGGCCGTCTAGTGTATCTATATACGCACAAATTTGTAAGAACTTACAGTTTTTTCTTACGCGCAAGAATTCTAATCTTCAAGATGATAATTTTGGTTTGAAAGGGTTCCCGCAAAGACTTAGAGTCTGTTTGGCCTAGCGGTTTTGAGGCCAAAAGTTTTTTTTTTTTTTTTTTTTTTTTTAGCACTTTT
The DNA here is from genome assembly GCF_029784015.1 of Lycium ferocissimum. Classification (NCBI taxonomy): domain Eukaryota; kingdom Viridiplantae; phylum Streptophyta; class Magnoliopsida; order Solanales; family Solanaceae; genus Lycium; species Lycium ferocissimum. The sequence goes on from NC_081349.1 coordinate 66,265,814, forward strand.
CTTGGATATTTGAGGTGTTTGACAAATCAATAAAATTGCTTTTAAGTAGAAGTGTTATAGCTTTTTCTGCGATTGGGGAGAAGCAGGAAAAAAGCAGAAGCAGAAAGTTATTTTCTTCAAGACAAAAATATTCCTACCATAAATACATATTTACCAAGTATATCCCTCATTAATCCTTTAATTTCTAAATAATAATTCTTTGTGTTGAATTTTAATTTGTGGAATGATTTTAAATTTTATTTTGTTTGTAGTTTTTTGGTATATTTAAATCATCATGTTGATATTATATCAATAGTTAATATTTTACTTATTTATCTATGTATTATATTAATTGAAAATTTTAATATGTACGTTAAATTCTAATTAAATAAAAGTAAAAACTTAATTGAAGTCTTTCATAATAGATATTTAAAATAATTTCTCTCTGTAAAATCATCTTGATGGTAAACGTTCATTGATACTTGTCCTTTTTCGTAATTTGACACTCAAAAGCACTTTTTAAGAAGTAGCCAAACACAATCTGCTATTTAAATGCGGTCAAAAGCACTTTTCAAATGAATTAGCCAAACACAAACTACTTCTCACCAAAAGTATTTTTCTTAAAAGCACTTTTAAAAAAAGCATTTCTCAAAATAGGCAGTTTTTAGTTGCTAGGCCAAACAGGCTCTTAGCCTTTCTGATTCCTTGTTTTTAAGGAAGTTGCAACTGATCATTAATATAGGACTCTTGGAACTGTTTTCTTAAATATAGGACTCTTTAAGTTCTTTACTGGAGTTTTTTCCTAATGTCTAGCAACGCGTAGAAGTGGGATAGAAATTGTTTCACATTTTTTTTTAATATTTTCAAACTGCAAAATTTTTGGAGCTTTGTCCTAAATTTGTACACATGTCTAAATTTGCTTATGACGCTTGGCGTAATGTGGTGCTTCTGTCTCTGCTTTTATAGATAGATAGATAGAAAATGAATAAAATATTCCTTCATAAATCAAATTCATATATTAGTAACACCAAAATTTCATAAATTTACAATTTGCTCACTTACACTGCAAAAAAATAGCTCAAAACTTACTTTGCAAAGCTTTAACCCAAAAACACTTTTATACAATACTATACACTTATATACAAAAGACAAGCACATTATGTATATAGGTGTTTGAAGGTGTATACATATTTATACGCCTATATACATAATCACCCATATACACCCATATACAATATTATAACCCATATACAATATTATACACTATTATACCTTCACTACCCCTACCCCTCCGGATGTTACACCTTAGAAATTTCCCGTTAGCGTACAGTGAGTAGACTAATGAAGGGTACGACGTATACGGTGTTTTGATAAATAAGAAATAGCCTTTAATGGTCCTAATTAAGATTTCCAAAGACATTCGAGGTAAGAGAGGAAAGTTGCTAAGGAAAGCGAGTTATAAGTTGTGTGTCGGGCAAGAATTACGCGTATCGAGTTAATGACGTTCTAATGATGCTTTGGGAAAGAGTTATAACGTCCCTTAGATTGATGTTGAAGTGTTAAGAAGGTTCCAAAAGGATTGGAGATTAAACGAAACGACGGAAGACGACTTCGGGAAAACTATGAGTTGCACGGCCACTTCCACGGACCGTGTAACTTTGTACGAACCGTGGAAGGGTCCGTGAAACTCCCAGCAGAGTTTGTGGCTAGCTGGTGGTGAACCACGACCAGTTCCACGGACCGTACCATGTTCCACGGACCGTGAAAGTATCCGTGGAAGTCCCGACGAGCTGAACAAGTTCTGATTATATAAGTGTGTTCCCACTTCATTTATTTCATTTCCACACACTTCTTCATCTCTCTCAAGACCTCTAGAAGGTTCCATATATTTCATCCACAAGAAAACAAAGGAAATCAAAGATCAATATCAAGAATTCAAGTGAATCAAGTGTATGAAATCTATCAAAGTTCATCCAAGCTAAGAAATTTCAAAGGAAGTGAGTTAGGGTTTTTGGTGCAAGAAGAGTATTGCTATTCAAGGCTTGTTCCTACAATATCTAAGGTAAGAATTATGATCTTTTCATGTTGTTTAAGGTCTTGAGAAGTTGAAACACTTGGATTATAGAAGAATATAGAAAGTGGGTCATAAATGCTAGAATAGTATCATTGTTGAGTAGTAGTTGGTACGAATCATGGATATGGATATGTTATGGTTATAAGTAGATTATGAATGGTATGTAGAACATGGAATGAGTACTATATGTGAAAGAACATGATAGTGAATTATGGTCATGACCATGGAGGAATTGAAGTGAAATTTGCTAAATGCGGGTAATGCAAATGAATGACGATTGTTGTTATGATATTGTAATTGTTGTTATGAATGTTTGGGAGATGATATGGAATATGGAGGAAGTAGTATAAACAAAGGAAATGCTGCCCGATTTTATTTAGTTTTAGTAAGCACGTTCTTGTAATTATTTAGCTAATGTCGATAGGAACTCTCTTGAAGGTATAAACGTGGGCATTAAACGAGAGCAAGCAAGCGATAGATTAGTTAAACGACAAAGGTATGTAAGGCTCAACCTTTCTTCCTAAGGCATGAATCCTATGCATGATTTTCCTCCTTCTTCATGAATTTCCTATATTCCGGAAGACTAAGAGCCTATGTTCATGAATAGCCAAATGAGATGAGAGATACATTACGAACACGATAATGATAATGATAAGCTTAAGTCTAAAGATTCTAGAGATCACGATATGATGTACCTACAAAGTTAATGATGTTGACTACGATTCATTGATGTTTTCCTCACGTGCACTCACCTTAAAATGTTAGTCCCTCCAAGGTGAGATATAACGACTATGATTACTCCATAACGTAATCGGGGTTCACGACCTTATGTCACCCCAATATAGCTATAGTCCTTTTCAAGTCCTAATGTATGTTTTAAAGATAAATGTATGATGATGTCTAGCTTATGATATGCCTATAAGTATGATAATGTTAAGTTATGATGAGTATATGACGACATGGTTCCACCGCGCCTAAATGGCCGGGCATGTTACGGCGAAGGCAGGCTGCCTACGATTACACCGTGCCTAGATGGCCGGGCATGTCACCGCTAAGGTGGGCTGCTATGTTTACACCGAGCCTAGAGGGTCGGGCATGACACCACTAGTGGGCTGCATATGAGGGTTACCCGGACGCGGGTTAACGATGATGATGTATGAATTATATGATGATGTATGTATGATAAGATGATGTATATGCTATGGTAACTCATATGATATGCTACGTATGATATATGTATAAAATGTATCCATTCAAAGAGTACGCAGGTTATGTCTTCATTTTATGCCTTATGATTTCTCTGTTATGTTCATTTCATTCATGCCTTACATACTCAGTACAATGTTCGTACTGACGTCCGTTTTCTTTGGACGCTGTGTTCATGCCCACAGGTAGACAGGGAGGCGATCCAGACTCGTAGGAGCTATTAGCTGATTGAGAGCACTCCATTTTCCGGAGGTGCCATTGATTATTCTTTTGGTATATATATGTATATGTATGTTTTGGGCATGACGGGGTCCTGTCCCGTCCATATGTCTAGTACTCTAGTAGAGGCTCGTAGATACGCAAGCGGGTAGTATGGTCTCACAGTCTTTCATCATATGTATATGTATATAGATATGTATATTATTTTAATAGCCGAAGGGCTCACGTATATAAAGTGAATATGTTTCAAATGATAATAGCTTTCCATGATTACGAGCATAAGTAGTATGAATGAACACAGGATGAGTAATAGAATGAGAGGTGCTCGGTGGTCAGCCCTGGGTACCCGTCATGGCCCGTAACCGGGTCGTGACATCGGATTTCTCCATCGCCAACCTCAATCACTTCCGGCCAACCCCACCGTCGTCACCTGTGCTCCACCACCACCTCAATGAGTTTTTTGATAGACCTAGATAGATCTAGATCTAGGTAATTTCTAATCAGACCTGAGACACCGCAAGGAGGAGGCAGCCAAATCTAAGCCACCGAAAAATTGTCATCGTCGGAGAAAGAGAGAGGAAGCGCGGTAGAGAGAGAGGAGGCGTGGTGTAGAGAGAGAAGAGGAGGAGGAGGGCAGGAGAGAGAGTGAGAGAGAGAAGGAGAAGGAGGGAGTGGGTGTAGAGAGAGAAAGGCGGAGAACTCTCTCTCTCTCTCTCTCTCTCTCTCTCTCTCTCTCTCTCTGTCTTTTCCAGTGGTGCCGACGGGCGGCGCCGTCGTTGGGATGGCGGCGAAGCGAAGAAGAGAGAGAGGGGGGAGGGGGATCGAGTGGGTGGAGAGAGAGAGAGAGAGGGAGGAGGAGGGAGTGGGTCATTTTTTGAAAAATTTAAAAAAATGGGTCAATTTTGGTATCATTGCTACCCTAATTGACATAGGGTGTAATTAACTCATAACAAAAACCCATATTGAATAACTATATATAATAGTGTTTTATATAATAATATTATAAAATTAAAAAGAATGTGTCTTTTACTATCTGGTTATTTGCCTAACTTTTCTACCTAGGCAATTGTAAATTGGATGTTTTTTTGGTCCGAGAAATTGGACTTACATGAACACATTCGTTGATTCCGAACATTTATCTTAAGTGTTTAATTTTCTATCATCCGTAAGCTTTGTTTGCAGAATATTATAATGGGAAAACATCACTAATTGCCCCCAAAATATAAAATATTTACCCGGCCATGTTCCCTCCCAAATTATTTTCGCTTCTACCCCCATCGACTGAAAATATTTATCCGGTATACCCCTCGGCCAAACCCCTTTCTCTTCGTGATACCATTGCAGTATATTTATATATCACGATGGTATCATGGAGGACTAAGAGAAGGACTGAAACAGTCCTCCATGATACCATCTCAGTATATTTATATACCATGATGGTACCATGGTCCTGAGGAGTGTCTCATTGAAGGACTGAAGCAGTCCTTCATGATACCATCACGGTATATGTATATAAGACGATGGTATCATAGAGATTTTTTTTTTCTTCAAAAAAGTGTGTCATTTTTATTAAATGAACATGATCATTCATAATACCATCTCGGTATATTTATATACCATGATGGTATCATAGAGGACTAAGAGAAGGACTAAAGCATCTTCCATGATACCATCTCAGTATATTTATATACCATCATGGTATTATGGAGGACTAAGAGAAGGACTGAAGTATCTTTCATGATGCCATCTCAGTATATTTATATACCATGTTCGTATCATAATTGGTGGTCATCTCGGGTAAATATTTTTAATTTTTCCTGGGAACATGAAAAAAATGGGGGTATGGACGGGTAATTTTTTTTAATTTGAAGGAGCATCTGTGATCTTTCCCTAGTATAATACCAAGTGGGGTGACATTTTCCGGTGCTTTTTCTCAACCAAAAAAGTGTCCTCATGATATGTTCTGTCATTATGCGACCAATTATCAATTGTGAAATATAATCTTAAAACTTAAAATAGCATTGGTTATCAAAACAACTTGAGATAACATAGATTAGAAAGGAACGGAGAAAGATCTATTGAGTAAGCTGAAGGTCTATGGATATTGTTTACCCCTAAAAAGACACTATAAGAAAGTATAGAAAGGGCAACAAAAAATTTAATATGTGGCAACAACTTAGTTTTATTGTTGGCAAATGAACTTTTTTGTTGCCAAACAATTTAATTTTGTTGCCATAGTATTGATTATTGTTGTAAAAAGTACTTTTGGCAACCAAAAAAAAAAAAGTTGTTGCACGTCGTTGCAATAACAGCCGTTGGGAAAAGTTTTTGCAAAAAAAAAAAAAATTGTTGCCAAAAGTACTTTTTGCAACAATAATTAATCCATGGCAACAAAAAAGATTTTGTTGCCACATATCTTTTTTCTTGTAGTGAGGTAACAATTGAATTATACGCGGTTTAAATGATATATGGTTTAATATGTTGTTAATCGTAACAAAATATGGAATCGTAATGAAATTTGGAATGACAATCAATTATATATAAAGGACAAGGATTGAAATAGCCTGAATCTGTTATTGTTTCCCCTGTAATTGATCAAGTGCAGAGCTTTAGCTTTATGCACGAGCCAAATTGTTAAATATCTTACAAGACTTGAATATGAGATTTTACAAAGTGTGAGAGTAGAAATCAGATGATCCTAAATAGAGGGTTTACCCCTATTTATAGTACCAGGGTTAAAACCCTAATGTTCACTCAAATATGGTAAAATATGCTAATTACTACTATTGGCGGCGCCACAACAGCTGTAGCGTATCGGATTGCGGGATTGGCGGCGAGAAATTAGATCCGTCACGGATTTCTCGCGTTCATATCATCCAGTGTCACTCCGGCTTACCGGACTAACAACTCCTCGGACTTCGTTTCATCCGTATCACCGAACTCAAACCAATCGTCATGTTTTGATTCCCACGTTTTTGTTTTGCTTCGACCTCTTGTCGGATGATCGCAACTTTCTTACCCTGATTTTTACCGTACACAGATAGTCACCACACTTCCCGGATCGGAGTCCGTCGGGGTGACGGGAAGTAGAATGATAACCTCGGTATCTTCTCTTGTAAGCTTCTTTTCAAAAACAGGCGGCAAACCAGACGTCCCTTCATACCACATCTTTCTGACTTCGGACATGTGTATCTTCCTAATTGGTCCATCCCTTCAGTTCTCGAATTCGGAACATCTCGCCATTATTTCTCTTCCTCTGTAAAAGGTCAATTTTCCACTTTTCACTATTTACCACTCGATCAATTACTCCTCTAGCTTTCTCCGAATCATTAACTTTGTTCTTGTTTTCCTTCAAAACTTCATACCAATCTTCAAATCTTCATCCCAATCTTCAAATCTTCATCCTGAATCTTCAAATCCTCATCTCGAATCTTCAAATCTTCACCCCAGATGCCAGACGTTACCCCTCCTAGATCAAGGAGAAGGACCTCCCCCGGGTCCAAACTGATTGTGGTTGGACAGTCCGACCTTCCAAGATTGTTGTTCCGGATGGGGATGACGACATTACCACCTTTAGGGATGGATACTCAAACGTGTACACCTATCCCTTCACACTCAACCTTGACCCTCCGATCGACCAAGTCATCCTCGATATGTGCAAAGCGTACAACTTATGCCTTGCACAAATTAGTCCATCCGTCTGGCGGACGATAGCTTGTCTCCGCTTTTTGGTTAAATGCGGAATTCACTTTACACCATTTGATCCGGCTATACAGTCCGTGGATCTTTTGCGGTGGGGTTGTAAAGCTCTATAAATGAGGGAAATACCCCATCATTTCCAGCGTCGATGAGAACAGAGACCGAGGCTGGTTGGAACGTTTCGTCGCTGTTAAAACCGCGGAGATAATCCCGTCGGGATTTTTGCCATTCCCTGAGTGGTGGAACATGAAACATAAGCATCATATAACTCTTTATATTCTCCTCATGCTTTCAATTATGCCTCTTAACTCTTTCTTACACCTCTGCTGTTGCTTGGATCCCGGACGAAATAGAGAACTTCTTTGATTAGATAGAAAACATCATATTCCAATACGCGCACCAATTACGCACATGGAAAGATCTATCGGACAAGAAGTGGATAGCAAAAAATCATGGTAAGCGTCGTTTTTCCTGTTTTGCTTTGTGTTTTTCCCTTTGCTCATCCTTTTTCTAACTCTGACATTATCTTTTTTAGGTCTACCGAAGGGTTCGTCAATCCCAAAGCCCGAACCAACAGATGCCCCTCCCGTGCTAAGTTTGGTGTTTGATCCGTCGGACTCAGCGTTGCTTATTGCTGAGGCGAAGAAGAATAAAAAGGACGCTAAATCCTCCAGGCCCCCAAGTCACCTCGGTGGGTCACAAAAGGAAGAAAAGTTCCAAAGCTAGTGGCGGTCCTTCATAAGTTCAGGGTTTGAAAGACTTCCCGGATGATGATATTCTAATTGTAAAAGTCGGGACCAACGCAGCCACTACTACTGCCGCCGAGGAGAAACCCTCTCAGGTCGATGTTTTGGAGGGGAATGTAGTAGCTGGTTCGACCGAACCCATTGCTGGTGACACGGCTAAAAATCTTTCAGTCCCTATGGCCGAAACCTTCCAAAGTCCTACTCCGTTAAAGGTCATCGTACTTGAAGCGGATACTGTCATCGTTAAGGATGGCACGTCTTCGGAAGAGGAGCCTGTGGCCAAGAGGGCCAAGCAAACTGAGTCGACTTCTTCCCCTTCCCGTAGTTTCAAGCAGGAAGATTTCGATAGTATGTTTGCCAATGAAGGGGTTGTTATCGTATCCGATGTAATAGCGGGTGCCTCCGGTTTAGCCACCTTGCTATTCCACAACTGCCGAAGAGGTCCCCTAAGGAATCGAAATTTGGTTCGCGGTCAAAGCTTGTGAGGACCTTCCCGGCTCCGAGCGTCGATTCTAATAAGACAAGGTCGACCACTATCACCATCCCCGAGGATACTAGTTTCTTGACCCGGCCTGTCGGGGTAGCCAGCTACCTTCGACCCCTCGTGTCGGAATCCGATAGGGAGAAGATGGGACAACTCTCCTGGCAATGTCTCTTCAATGAGAGCATGCACGCAACCAATTGGGTAAACACTCCATTCTTTGAAAAGTTTTATTTGCTTCGAGTAATTCTCATGGTCTGTTAATTTTTAGCTTCATTTTCCCTTTGCAGTCTATCGTCCTTAAGAACAAAGGTTTCGTTTGTGTTATGCGGGAGATGGACGATCTACAGAACCAATTGAACGCCCAAGGCCGAGAAACTGGGAAGTTCAAACTTCTCCTGCAGCAAAAAGAAGATCAGATGCAGCAAATTGGAGATCATTCGGTCCTCAGAGCTGAGCTTTACGAGGCTAAAAAAGAAACTCTCCGAATCGAGCATGACATCAAGCTTATGACCGAGAAAAATGAGGTCCTTGAGGTAGATATCAAGAAACTCTTTGGGGATGCCTCCATATCGGCCAAGCAGTTTGAGGAGCGCGAGGCAACCATCGCCCAACTGAGGCAAGAAGTAGACACCCTCAAGGTCGAGGTTGTCAGTATCGAGGACAGGTTTGCTCGGATTGAGGCTGAGAGGGCCTCCGAGAAAGAGATCTTAAGGGTGGCCCAAGAAAAGGCAGAAAATCGGGCCAAAGCCAACGAAGAGCTGAGGGGTGAGCTTGAAACTTCTACCCATTCCCTCGACACCCTGAGTCAACAAAATGCCGACCGGATGGCCCAACTGCAGCAAGCTTTGGGATGATGTTGATGTGGCCATGGCTCGGTCTGTGCTAAAGGCCAAGCATATGAGACGGAATTCTCAGAGGCTCACTTTTGAAATTCTCAGAGGTTCACTTTGGAAGAAGCTCCGGGTGGCATCAAGAATATTGCCGCCAAGATTGAGCAGTCGAAGGTAGTTGAAGATGAAGTGCTGAAAGCACTCCTCGGAGATAGCTCGGAGGATGATCCCGAAGGTTGTGGTTCTGATTTCTCTTCGGAGGATTAGATAGGGTTTTAGACCTTGTATTTTTTGTTGTTGTAAGTTTATCAAGGTCAATCTCCATCCTTTTTTTTATATGAAAGCTTCGATTTGACTTTATTTCGTCAGTGTTTGCTTTTCGAGCATTTTCCTGCTTTCAATACTTTAAGATTTGAGTTGGGTGAATGACCTTTGAATCGGATAACATTACTAAAGTTACCTTGTTCGAATACGAACTAGGCGCGACCTTGAGTAAATCTTTAATAGTTTTCGCCTTAACGAATTTTTGAACCAACTTAAAGAATCTGAAAGTTTTAGGTTCGTTTTATACCGAGCCTTTTTCTGCCGGTGATTGTCTTTTGATGACATGTAAGGGCCTTACTTTAATTCTTGTGAATTCGGACGTCTCCAAATCACTTCGGGCATACGAGTTAAAGTGTTAATTACTTCTAACTCCTTTTACACTCTTTAATGTGTACAAATTAGGCTCAGCTCACTATGGCTTTAATGCCTTCGTTTTGTTCTGTCTATTTTGTGACGACAGTCCCCCGTTGAGGGTAGCCTGTGGCCTTCAAAGATTAATTTCTCAAGAATGTTAATATTCATGCAAGAGTATAATTAACACGAATTTTCACCGAAGTATTTTTCTCATTTCAAACATTTTTCTCGTACAAATAATTGATGCAAGACTCCTATGAACTTTTCTGCCTTTGCCGTAACAAACAAACTAGCCAGGCACGACTCATTTGATCGTTTGGCCCGTACAACAGATCCTAGTGCAGAAGGTACAAAAAATATCTAGCTTTATTGAGCTACCTCGAACTTGCCGAGGCTTCATCAAGCTACCTCGAACTTGTCGAGGGTATGGCAGTCCCCCAGTGTTTGTGTTCGACATAGGAGAAGTCAAACACTAAGTCAATACTGGGCAATACCTAGTCCCCAAAGACTTAGCCGGCCTTCGATATGAAAGTAACACGTTGTACATTGTTGCCTCATTAAAAACCTTTTCGGAAAACCCACTTCGAGACAAAATCGAGCTAAGGGAAAAAGAGTGCAACACGTGTTTTCAGACCTAATTCTAACCTCTTGAACTTTGTCCCGGTCTGTACCTACAAGGGTCAATTGACAAACAACTTTTAAGAAATTCACAAAGGGTTTGCGATCCATACCTTAGCAATAATATCTTTTCAAGTGTGCCATGTTCTAATTTGTTTGCAACCGTTGGCCATCTTCAGATTCTAGTTGGTACGAGCCTTTACCAGTTATTCCGGTTACTCTGTACGATCCTTCCTAATTCGGACCCAACTTCCCATCGAAAGGATTTTTGGTGTGAAGGGTAACTTTTCGTAGAACTAAGTCCCCAACTTGAAAGTGCTGAAGATTCATTCGTTGGTTATAATATCTTCCTATTCGTTGTTTTTGTGCTGCTAAATGGACCAACGTTGTCTCGCGAAGTTCATCCGTTAAGTCAAGCTTTACAGCTATAGCCTCGTCATTCAACTCGTCCGTCGCGTACTGGAATCTTAAGCTCAGTTCCTCGACTTCCATAGGAACTAAGGCCTCCGCACTATAAACTAGGGAAAGCGGCGTTTCACCACTATTCGATTTTGAGGTCACTCTATACGCCCAAAGTAAATTCGGAAAAACTTCCTTCCAATTGCTCTTAGATTCCTTCAACCGATTCCTTAGATTTTGAATGATGATTTTATTTGTTGACTCCGCTTGCCCATTCGCAATTGGGTGATACGGAGTTGATAAAATCTTCTTAATTGTCAAACCTTTGAGGAAATTACTAACCTTATTGCCAATGAACTATAGGCCGTTACCACACGCTATCTCGATGGGAATATTGAATCGACGATGATGTGATCCCAAATGAAGCCAATGACCTCTTTTTCTCTGACTTTCTCAAAGGTCTATGCTTCAACCCAATTAGAAAAATAGTCAGTCATAAATAAAATGAATCGTACCTTACTAGGAGCCCAAGGCAAAGGTCCGACAATATCTATTCCCCATTTCATGAATGGCCATGGAGACAGGACCGAACGCATCAGCTCCCCCGGTTGGTGTATCATCGGTGCGTGCCGCTGGCACTTATCGTACTTCTGGACTAAATTTTTTATATCTCCTTCTATCTGGTTCCAGTAATAACCAGCCCTGATCAACTTCCAGACCAACGACTCTGCTCTTGAATGATTGCCATAAGTCCCCTCGTGGACTTCGCACATCACATAATTTGTTTCTCCAAGCCCCAAACATCTAGCCAAAGGGTTGTAGAAAGATCGAGGGTATAATTGTCCGTCGATCAAGCAGAATCTCACTGCTTTGGTCTGAAGAGCTCTGGACTCCTTAGGACCCAATGGCAGCTTCCCATTTTGAAGGTAGTCAATATACCTATTGCGCCAGTCCCAAGTCAAACTTGTTGTGTTTACCTCGGCATGGCCGTTTTCTACCGCAGAGTTCATCAACTGAACGACCGTACCGGAGTTAAATTCTTCCACTCCTACTGATGAACCCAAATTGACCAACTCATCAGCCTCATTATTCTGTTCTCTTGGTACATGATGCATGGTCCATTCCTTGAATCGATGTAAAATCACCTGGATTTTTTCCAAGTACCTCTGGATCCTTTCATCTTTTACTTCGAAAATCCCGTTAACTTGGTTCACGATTAGAGGCGAGTCACATTTTTCTTCGATGACTTCAGCTCCCAAGCTTTTGGCCAGCTCTAAACCTGCAATCATAGCTTCATACTCGGCTTCATTATTAGTCAATTTTAAAGTCCTTATTGACTGCAGGATAATATCACCTGCGGGAGACTTAAGTACGATTTCCAGTCCGGACCTTTTCACGTTCGAAGCTCCATCTGTGTGTAAGGTCCAGACCCCCGAGGTTTTTCCCGAAGTTGAAAAAAGTTCTTTTTCTACCTCGGGAACCATTGCGGGTGTAAAATCTGATACGAAGTCTGCTAAAATTTGAGACTTTATAGCCGTTCTGGGCTTATACTCAATGTCATAACCACTAATTTCTACCGCCCATTTTGCTAACCTACCAGATAATTCCAGTTTATGCATGACATTTTTTAACGGGTATGTGGTTACTACGCATATAGGGTGACATTAAAAATAAGGTTTCAGCTTTCTAGATGCACTTAACAAAGCTAGAGCTAATTTTTCTAAATGAGGATATCGAGTTTCCGCACCTGTCATGACCCGACTAGGGGCCATGACGGGTACCCGGGGCTAACCACCGAGCACCGCTCATACTACTATTCATCACACTGATCCTGCGCTCATTCATTAATCTCATGCTTCTAAGCATCGAGAAACCATTTTCACTTTGAAACACAATTACCTTTATATACATAAGCCCTTGGCTATCAAAAGAATATACATATACAAATGGGAAATCGTGAGACCATACTACCCACACATACGTATCTACGAGCCTCTACTAGAGTACTAGACATATGGATGGGACAGGACGCTGTTGTGCCCAAAACATATATATATACACACAAAATAGTAAATCAGTAGCACCTCCGGATAATGGAGTGCTCTTAAAATCTGCTGATAGCTCCTATGAGTTTGGATCACCTCCCTATCTACCTGTGGGCATAAACACAGCGTCTAAAGAAAAGGACGTCAGTACGAGTATTGTACTGAGTATATAAGGCTTAAATAAAATGAGCATAATAAAGGAATCATAAAACATAAGGTGAAAACATAACCTGCTTAGCCTTTAAGAGTAAATGCATTTTAAACATATCACATACATCGACCTATCACATCTATATAATCCTCATTTACCCGCGTCCGGGTACCATCATACGCCGCCCACTAGTGGTGGTCATGTCCGGCCTTCTAGGCGCGGTGGAATCACAAGCAGCCCGCATTAGCGGTGACATGTCCGGCCATTCAGGCACGGTGTACTCATTAGCAGCCCGCATTAGCGGTGACATGTCCGGCCATTCGGGCACGGTGGAATCGCATTATCATGTGCTCAACATAGACTTATCATTATCATAACTCTCATAGTCATATCATGACCTTAACATAAACTTATCATAAACTTAGCATCCTCTTACATTTATCATAACACATACATTAGAACTTGGAGGCAACTATGGATATGTCGGGGTGACATAAGGTCGTGAACCCCCGATTACATTATGGAGTAATCATATTCATCATATCTCACCTTGAAGGGACTAACATTTTAAGGTGAGTGTACGCAAGGAAGAACATCAATGGAACCATACTTAGGATCATTAACTTCATGGACATTATATCTTGCTTTAGAATTCTTTAGACTTAAACTCTTCATCATCATTACCTTTATCGTATTCGTAACATATCTCTCACTCTTGTTATCGCATAAGAGGCTCTATATACATTGACTCATATTCTTTCCGGAATGCAAGAAAGTCATGGAGAGTAAGGAAAATAAGGTCGGAGGAATCATGCCATAGGAATGAAGGGGCTAGCCTTACATACCTTTATGATTCGCTAACTCTATCACTTGAATGCTTCTCTCCAATGCTCACGTTTCTACCTTCAAGGGAGTTCGTACTAAAATTAGATAATCGAAGACATACTCATGCTTAACTAAAGCTAACGAAAATCGGGTATCATCTTCCTTTATTTCGATGACTTCCTCCACATAATAATAATAATAATAATAATAATAATAATAATAATAATAATAATAATAATAATAATAACAATAATAATAACAATAATAAGAATAATAATAACAATAATAACAATAATAACAATAATAATAATAATAATAACAATAACAATAATAACAACAATAATAATAACAATAATAACAATAATAAGAATAATAATAACAATAATAACAATAATAACAATAATAACAATAATAATAATAATAATAATAATAACAATAATAATAATAATAATAATAATAATAATAATAATAATAATAATAATAATAATAATAATAATAATAATAATAATAATAATAATAATAATAACAACTCCCAATATCACAACAACACCCACCATATCTTAATCAACAACTCCATCAAGCTAGACATTATCAATCCCAAACATTCCCTATCACTCCTTTATAACCCTAGCTATGGCACCATCCCGTGTCCATCCTCATACAATGCCTCTACACATCTTTACTACTATTCATAGCAAGATTGCACTCATTACATATCAAGATCTATGATTCAAGTCAAGTCATGATTTAAAAAGAATCTTTATTTTCCATGTTTGCACCTCATGCCCCCCTTCTTTCCACAATCCAAGTCTTTCAACCCGTCAATAGCTTAAATAATATGGGAGAATCATAAAACTTACCTTAATCACTTGGGAATAAGCCTTGAGGCACTTTACTCCATTAGAATGAAATCCTTCACTTGCATGCCAAAGAAATTCTTACCCTTCACAAACCTTAATAGGCTTCCTAGTATATGAATTTCTGAAATCCTGGCTTTTGATCTTAATTTCTTGGCATAGATTGTTATAGAAATAGAGACAGGGTTTTAGAGGGTTCTAGAGATATAGAGTACGTATTGAGGAGAAATAATGAATTAAAACGTGGGAGCTTATATTTATACCCAGTGCTGGAAACTTCCAGATCGGCGGGTCGACGAGCAGGGTCGACGGCTCGTCGATGTGTCGACGGTGCGTCCCTTGGGCCGTTGACGCTGACTGGTTTCAGCAGTTTCCTGAACTGTTTTGTTTGCTCCGATTCGATTCGTTTCACTTCCAATTCCCTCGAAATATCAAGAATACATACTTAAACACCTATACACATACCAAGCAAAATATCTCATGACCAAAACTCTGGTGCGGACTACCGTACCGAAGGCATACACTACCAATAAGCCGAAATCTCCTTGAAATAAAATGGGAGGTGTAACATTCTTCCCCCCTTTAAAAACATTCGTCCTCGAATGTTAAGTTCTCGGGAATTTTACGAAATTTTCGCCAGAGTTTCCCCTGTAATATGGCACTACCAACCTGTCACAACAGCCCATGATAATAATGGCTCACAGGGCCATAACATCATAGTAATAAAGTTTGGCCACACACGACCCGAAAGCATAAAAAGAAAACATGCATACCTCATAATCTTGACGTTTCATTTTGGATTTCTTTCGGGGGCTGAAATAAATGTGGTTGCTTGGCCGTCATATTTTCTTCTGCCTCCCAAGTCATCTCTTCCCGGTTGTTATTTTTCCATAAGACCTTAACTGAGGCTACCTCTTTATTTCTAAGTCTCCGTACTTGCCTATCTAGTATAGCAACGGGTATTTCTTCATAAGCCAACTTTTCTGTCACTTGAACATCATCTACTGGGATGATCCTAGTAGGATCTCCAACACACTTACGAAGCATTGAGACATGGAAAACTGGATTGACTGATTCCAGTTCCGAGGGTAAGTCCAATTCATAAGCTACTTGACCCACCTTGCGGACAACCTTATAAGCTACTCAGGGCCTATTAGTTGTGTCTCTCTGACTTCAAACCACCCAATTGGGGATCTACACTTCCTTCCATATAGAGCTTCATACGGAGCCATTTGGATACCAGAATGATAGCTGTTGTTGTATGAAAACTCAATAAGGGGTAAGTGGTCGTCCCAACTACCACCGAAATCTAGAATACATGATCTTAGCATATCCTCTAAGGTCTGAATAGTGCGTTCGGCTTGCCCATCAATTTGCGGGTGAAATGCTGTGCTAAGCTTCACCTGAGTGCCCAATCCTTCTTGGAAAGACTTCCAAAACTTAGCTGTAAATTGCGCTCCCCTATCAGTAATAATGGACATCGGAATACCATGGAGTCGCACTATTTCCTTAAGATACAATCTTGCATAATCTTCTGCTGAGTAAGTAGTTCTTTGACCGAAGGAAATGGGCTGATTTCGTGAGTCTGTCCACGATCACCCATATGGAGTCAGACTTGCTTCGGGAGCGAGGTAACCCTACAATAAAGTTCATATTGATCATTTCCCATTTTCAGGTTGGAATCTCCATTGCTTGCAATAATCCTCCTGGCTTTTGATGTTCGATTTTCACTTGTTGGCAATTTGGACATTGTGCTACAAATTCTGCTGTCTTTTTTCATTCCACCCCACCAATACATTAACTCGAGATCATGATACATCTTTGTTGCACCTGGGTGGATAGAATACCGAGAATAATGAGCTTCTTCTAGAATTTGACGACGTAATTCTGTAACATTCGGAATGCATAGCCTGCCTCGGTATCTAAGAACTCCATATATAGAAGTTTCAAAGGGGGACTTCTCTTTCTCATGAAATGTATCTCTATAATGGTTCAACTGAGGATCTTCGTATTGACGTTCTCTCACCTCCATGTGTAAGGATGAAACAGTTGGGTTGTGAATACCAATTCCCACATTGCCTGAATCAATTAGGCGAACTCCAAGGCTGGCTAGTTGGTGAAGCTCACGGGTTAATTCGTTCTTCTCCGAAGGAATCTCACATAGACTTCCCATTGATTTACGGCTAAGTGCATCGGCCACTACATTCGCCTTTCCGGGGTGGTATAAAATACTTACATCATAATCTTTTAGAAGTTCTAACCATCGTCTCTGCCGTAGATTTAACTCCTTCAGCTTGAAAATATATTGGAGACTCTTGTGATCTGTATAGATATCGACATGTACACCATACAAGTAATGCCTCCACATTTTTAATGCATGAATAACCGCGGCCAATTCGAGATCATGAGTTGGGTAGTTCTTTTCATGTTTCCGCAACTGTCTTGAAGCATAAGGAATGACTTTACCGTGCTGCATTAATACACATCCTACCCCCAACCCCCGAAGCATCACAATATACAACATAACCATCTAATCTTCGAGTGTCAAGACTGGAGCTGAAGTTAGCCTATTTTTCAGTTCTTGAAAATTGTGTTCACAAGCATCATTCCACTGAAATTTTGCTGATTTCTGAGTTAGCTTTGTCAGTGGTGCTGAAATAGAGGAAAACCCCTCCACAAACCTTCTGTAGTAACCTGCCAATCTCAGAAAACTATGGACTTCTGTAGGCGTTGTAGGCCTTGGCCAACTCTTCACAGCCTCAATTTTTGAGTATCCACTCGGATGCCATCATTTGAAATAACATGACCCAAAAATGTCACAGAATTCAGCTAAAACTCGCACTTTGAAAATTTTGCATACAGTTCTCGAGTTCGAAGAATTCCAAGAACAATACGTAAATGGTCTGCATGCTCTGACTCTGTGAGAGAGTACACTAGAATATCATCAATGAACACTATTAAGAATAGATCCAAGAGAGGCCTAAATACATTATTCATCAAGTTCATAATGTTATATCCCGTATTTTGTACATTGGGATAATCCGCGCTAACCATGAAAAGTTAAGGACAAGACTATTCCGGGATACGAGGTTGAGACTTTTGACCTCTGATTTTGTTTTAAGGCATAAGTTGATTATGATTTTATTGGCATGGAATATTAAAGAAAATTTGGGGTTAAAAGTGAATTATGAAAAACTATTATTTCATGAAATAATGCCAAGTTGGCCGTGTGGTACATAAGTGAGGTACCACCCATGGCTTGGCCAAATTAAATTCATCCAAGCCATGTGTGGGCCATGGGACATTTGGATGAATTATATATGTGAACAAGTGATGACTAGCAAGTCATAATATTCATCTCTCAACTTAGAAACTTGGAGAAACATGAAGAAAAAAGGGGAACCATATTCGGCCATAGTTGGCCGAATTCATGTCCATGGAAATTGATCAAAAAAAATTATTTTCTTCTAGCTTTTCAACCAATTGGAAGGTCCTAATTAACGTGGAGTGATTTTTGGAGCAATCAAACCATTCGTTCTTGCAAGGTACAACCTAGCCAAGTTGAAGAACTAAGTGAAAAAGGTAAGGTTTAATCTTCTTTTCATATGTTATGGATGGTTGATGCATGTTGTAGTGTGTGGAAAAGGATGAAATTCATGAAATTTTATATGTTGAAGTTGGGCCGTGTAGGTGTTGTGTGTGTTGGAGTGATGAACTAATTTTATTTAATATTTTGGGTTGTTGTTGTTGTGGATTCTATGATGAAAATGAAGGTTTAATGATTTAAATTGAAGTTGTAATCGTTTGTAGGTTGTTGGAGAAGGTAATGTGATTTTAATATAGTTTCTTGTATTTATGAGAATGATGTTGTTAATGGGTGGATTGTTGGTGTAGTATATGAATTTGGAAGAAAGAAATGTGTTGTTGTTGTTCCTATTGAATTGGAAGGCTTCGGGTTATGTAGTATATTAGTTGGGTTGTTTTGAATATTGTGCGAGTTGTTTGAAGTGTTCTTGAATCTTGTTTGAATGGTTTCGGATTAATACTTGAACGTGTGTGCATTGGTGTTGGCTTGATTGTGTGTGGTTAATTTGAATGTAAATGGAATGTTGTCGAATTATGTAGAAAAGAGTTATTGACGTTAGAATGCACTTTGAATTAATTGTTGATGTTGTTAGTATGGTTGTTGGTATTGTTGTTGAAGATTTGGCCGAGTTGAATTCTCGGGGTTGTTGAATTTACAGGGGAAACGCTGCCCAAATTTCTGTAGATAAAGTGATAGCTTGGGATTGAATTCCTAAGTGCCTATGGCTAATGTTTGGTATCTAATGACGTTGTTGTAGATTTTGGGAAGCCGAGACTTAAATTGGGATTAGCTTAGGAAACGGACGAGGTATGTAAAGCCTAACCTTTCTTTCTTTTGGCATGTCTTAGTTGTAAGTAGGCTATGATACGAGCCTCGGGGTAACTCCATTCTTAAGATCCGAGCATGTCCACGATTCTTATTCATCTCCTAATGTTAACATTTTTCATATAGCCGAACTATGGTCCTTGTGTCGTTTGTATGGTTGGATTTCAAAGGTTACATAAAGAATTTTGTTCTCAAAAAAATTCCGTACCTACGAACGACCGTAACTTTCATAGACAAGCTCGGATCGCTTCGAAACGTTCGTAGGAGATTCTATAATGAATAAAATCTCCCACTTTCATAGGCGGGCCCGGATTGGTTTGATACTTGTCCGTGGGCCCCCGAGACTTTCCTATGTTTGGTTCTAACGACCTTTTTGAAAGAACTTAGCATGACTATTGTCTTGGTTTTTAAATGATGGTTCGTTTTGATTATTCTATTGAGTCTTTGAAAATGTTTTTAAACTGCATATGGTTACTCACGACTCTGCTCGTGCATTCTGTTATTACATCTTTCGCCGAGTCCCGGGCCGGTTATGTCATCGTGCGCACTATGTTATATTCCGGAGTATGATGTGTTACGGTTCACCGAGCTCCTCGCTAGAGGGCCGGGTTCCGTTTATATTTTGGTGTTATGATGTGTTATGGTGTTATGATGTGTTATGGAGATATGTCGGGGTACGGAGATATGAAATCTTCTGGAGTATGATATGTTATGGCGCCAATGACGGGCGGGCGACCATATTCCCTGAGCCCCTTGCATGGTTTGTGTTTTTTAAAGTAAGCATTTTGATATTCTGGATATTGCACTTATTTTCTGTACTTTTTGTTCCGATTATGATCTTGTTTACTGTACTTCATGCTTTGCATACTCAGTACCTATTCCGTACTGACCCCCTTTCTTCGGGGGCTGCCTTTCGTGCCCGCAGGTATAGATACTCATTTTGGTGATCCGCCAGCTTAGGATTTCCATTCAGCTATCTTGGAGCGCTCTCTTGTTCCGGAGCCTATATTTTGAGTACAGACACTTTCGTTATGTATGTGTATGTATATGTCTATTCAGGGGTACGGCGGGGCCCTGTCCCGTCATATGATTCTGTTATTACTCTTAGAGGTCTGTAGACATATACGTGTGGGTTATGGGTAGTCATTGTCCAGTTGCGTCCGTATGATTTGTGTGTTGGACGTCCCTCCTGTATTATGTTAGCCTTACCGGCTTATGTGTGATATCGTCTGTTGAAAGTTGTGATTGTGATTTGTATATACATTTGTGACAGCTTTGGGGCGACGTTTCATTTTTCGGTATGAACAAGTTATTTGTATGCTGTATAAGTTATTTGTGTGCTGTTTCTGGCTAATGGGTATGTACGAGTGTCCAGTTCGGACACCAGTCACGGCCTACGGGGTTGGGTCGTGACACATAAACACTGCCAGAGCATTAGTTAACCCAAATGACATCACCCGGAATTCATAATGGCCATATCTCGTTCTGAAAGCTGTTTTGGGGATGTCTTCTTCTTTAACTCTCACTTGATGATAACCTGACCTTAGATCTATCTTGGAAAACCACTTGGCACCCTGTAATTGATCGAACAAATCATCAATTCTTGGAAGAGGATACCTATTCTTTATCATCACCCTATTCAACTGCCTGTAATCGATGCACATCCGTAGGGAACCATCTTTCTTTCGCACAAATAGGACTGGCGCTCCCCACGGTGATGAACTAGGCCTAATGAATCCTTTTTCAAGTAAATCCTTCAATTGTGCCTTTAGCTCTTTCAACTTTACAGGAGCCATTCGGTAAAGAGGAATAGAAATAGGCTTGGTGTCCGGCAACACATCAATAGCGAAATCAATCTCTCTTTCCGGAGGAAGGCCTGGAAGTTCATCTGGAAATACATCCGGAAACTCATTCACCACCGGAACGGATTGGAGAGTTGGCGACTTTGCTTCGGTGTCATGAACTCGTACTAGATGATAAATATAGCCTTTAGCTATCATCTTTCTTGCCTTAAGGTAGGAAATAAACCTACCCCTTGGGGATGCTGTATTACTCTTCCATTCAAGCACGGGCTCTCCCGAAAATTGAAATCGAACCACTTTCATTCGGTAATCAACATTAGCATAACATGAGGCCAACCAATCCATACCCATAATCACATTGAAATCTAACATTTCCAGCTGAACTAAATCAACTTTAGTCTGGCGATCACATTTCACAATCACACAACTTTTGTAGACTTGTCTAGCTTTCACGGGATCACCAACCGGAGTAGATACCTCAAAAGGTTTAATTGGCTCGGGTTTCACCCCAATACGACTGGCAATATACAGAGTGATATAGGACAACGTAGAATCCAGATCAATCAACGCATAAGCATCATGAGAGAAAATAGTCAATATACCTGTAACCACATCTGGAGAGGACTCGAGATCCTGACGTCCGGCTAAAGCATAGATACGGGGCTGAGTGCTACCTGAACTGGATGCTCCCCCTCTGCCTTTACCTCGACCTATCAAAATTTGGGGAGTCTGTCCTACCGGGCGCACAGAAAAAAAATCAGCTACTGTTTCCTGTGGGCTGAACCCTACCTCTATCGTACCTCGAGGGGCAATCAGGCATCACGTGCCCAGTCTATCCACAAACATAACAAGCGTTTGATCCTTGGCGACATGGCCCCGAATGTAATTTTCTACACTGACTACATCATGGAACTGGTGGTCTCCTCTGACTATACTCACCCCCAAACTGGGAACCTGAAGCTCTCGAGCTCTGACCCTGCCCTGAATGAATAGAGCGATCAAATCTCCTTCCTGCAAATCGTAGAGGTGCACTAGTCGCCGATTGGCCTGAGTACCTAGGATGTGACTGCCTTGATCCCCCTCTATAGTCGCTACCGATACCCATAGATCTGGCCCTTTTACTCTGCCCTCGATCAATATCACGTTCACCCCTTTGCGGATGTTGTTGTTCTTCTAAATTCTGGGCATGGGCTTGAATGCGGGAAATATTCATCCCATCTTACAGTGAAGCCGTCAAGCAGTCCTTGAACAAATGTGGCCCTAAGCCACTCACAAATCTGTGCACTCTATCTCCCATGTCGGCTACCATAGTCGGAGCATACCTAGCCAATGAATTAAACTGAAGGCTATACTCCCGGGCACTCATATTTCCTTGCTTCAAATTTAAGAATCTATCCGCTCTAGCTCGTCGGACTTCAGGTGGCAAATAGTGGCAGATGAAGGCATCTACAAATTCTTGCCAGACCGAAGGTGGTGCATTCTCTTTCTTTGAAGATATCCAATTATTATACCATAAGACCGCCACATCCCGAAGTCTATAAGATGCTAACTCCACAGATTCAGTTTCGGAGGCGTGAATAATCTTCAATGTTCTCAATATTTCATCAATAAAACCTTGCGGGTATTCATCCGGCTTCGACCCAAAAAACTCCGGAGGATTCAAACTTATGAAATCACGGGCTTTAGTACTAACTTCCCTATCACTCGGGCCGGAACTTTGCCGCTGTGCCAGGGCGGCAACTAACTGTGTCAATAAATGGATAGCTTCGGTCATTTGTTCACCCGAAGCAGCCGGTGGAGGGACTGTAGGCATAGGAGCTGGAGCTGAAGCCCTCTCTTGTTCTTCTAGAACAGGTGGAGTGGGAGAGGTATTTGATGGAGCCTCATTATGTGATTCACCCTCTTCTATATCCGTTGGCAGCTCCCTCTCTACTTATTTTTCCATCGTAGTCTTGTCCTTCTGGGCGGCTGTAGCTTTCCTCTTTGGCGGCATCTCTGAAATCATAACGCACTATTAGGGATGAGAAAATCTTATAACACGGCTCTATCACACGATCACATAAGAAGAAGAATGGTCATTTTTCCTAAATGCCCTGTAGCCTCCTGTTTATAAGTGTGGCGCGCAACACACCATAAACAAGACTCTACTAGACACGGCTCGTAGACACTTCCTAGGACTGAACAACTCTGATACCACTTTTGTCAGGACCCGACTCCGGGCCATGACGGGTACCCGGGGATAACCACCGAGCACCGCTCATACTACTATTCATCATACTCATCCTGCGCTCATTCATTAATCTCGTGCTTCTAAGCATCGGGAAACCATTTTCACTTTGAAACACAATTACCTTTATATACATAAGCCCTTTGGCTATCAAAAGAATTTACATATACAAATGGGAAATCGTGAGACCATACTACCCACACAAACGTATCTACGAGCCTCTACTAGAGTACTAGACATATGGACGGGACAGGACGCCATCATGCCCAAAACATATATATATACACACAAAATAGTAAATCAGTAGCACCTCCGGATAATGAAGTGCTCTCAAAATCTGCTGATAGCTCCTACGAGTCTAGATCACCTCCATGTCTACCTGTGGGCATGAACACAGCGTCCAAAGAAAAAGACGTCAGTACGAGCATTGTACTGAGTATGTAAGGCTTAAATAAAATGAGCATAATAAAGGAATCATAAAACATAAGGTGAAAACATAATCTGCTTAGCCATTAAGAGTAAATGCATTTTAAACATATCACATAAATCGACCTATCACATATATATAATCCTCATTTACCTGCGTCCGGGTACCATCATACGCCGCTCACTAGTGGTGGTCATGTCCGGCCTTCTAGGCGCGGTGAAATCACAAGCAGCTTGCATTAGCGGTGACATGTCCGGCCATTCAGGCACGGTGTACTCATTAGCAGCCCGCATTAGCGGTGACATGTCAGGCCATTCGGGCACGGTGGAATCGCATCATCATATGCTCAACATAGACTTATCATTATCATACCTCTCATAGGCATATCATGACCTTAACATAAACTTATCATAAACTTAGCATCATCTTACATTTATCATAACACATACATTAGAACTTGGAGGCAACTATGGATATGTCGGGGTGACATAAGGTCGTGAACCCCCGATTACATTATGGAGTAATCATATTCATCATATCTCACCTTGAAGGGACTAACATTTTAAGGTGAGTGTACGCAAGAAAGAACATCAATGGAACCATACTTAGGATCATTAACTTCATGAACATTATATCTTGCTTTAGAATTCTTTAGACTTAAACTCTTCATCATCATTACCTTTATCGTATTTGTAACATATCTCTCACTCTTGTTATCGCATAAGAGGCTCTATATACATTGACTCATATTCTTTCCGGAATGCAAGAAAGTTATGGAGAGTAAGGAAAATAAGGTCGGAGGAATCATGCCTTAAAATGAAGGGGCTAACCTTACATACCTTTATGATTCGCTAACTCTATCACTTGAATGCTTCTCTCCAATGCTCACGTTTCTACCTTCAAGGAAGTTCGTACTAAAATTAGATAATCGAAGACATACTTATGCTTAACTAAAGCTAACGAAAATCGGGTAACATCTTCCTTTATTTCGATGACTTCCTCCACATAATAATAATAATAATAATAATAATAATAATAATAATAATAATAATATTATTATTATTATTATTATTATTATTATTATTATTATTATTATTATTATTATTATTATTATTATTATTATTATTATTATTATTATTATTATTATTATTATTATTATTATTATTATTATTATTATTATTATTATTATTGAAGGAGCAACACCTCCTCAAAATGTTTTTACTTGAAATTTCGTAAATCGAACGGATCCCGTATGGGACGAAAAATTGAGGTTTCATGAACCTACACTTGCATTAGAAGAGGATGAACATAATAGTGTTCGTTCTAGTATACCTAGATCTTTATCTTCAAATAGATCTTATATATCTCCTGTGGATTCTATTGTGCAGACTCCTTCAAGGGTATCTACTTCACAGGTAAGAGATGATGATTCTAATAGAATTGATAGATTAAATATTAACCGTGATAATATTGTAACTGGTATTAAAGACCCAGAATTGACTGAGTCAGACATGGATTTTCCTATATTTAATGGATCCAAGTCAGAAAATTAATTTTAGTCGGGGATCACCCGCAAGACTAGAAATCAGTAAAGAGTTTTATACTCCTAAATGGATAACATTTAGAAAATGGTTTTTTGATAATTTCAAACCAAGAAACAAAATCGTTTTCCAGAAGAATTTTATAAAGACCTTTTCTAAAGAAATCGATTATATCTTTTGTTCCTTGGTTTATGGCCAAATACTTTGCTAATTATATTTCTGTTATAGAAAGAGATTTTACTTTAACAAGTGGAGAAAAGGTCCAAAGTATTTATCCTCCACAGGCAAATTTTCGTATGGGAAAAGATTTACATTTCTCAGCCTTTTCAAAATTAATTGAAAATGGTGCCTTGACTGTCATGACTAGTCATATTAATAATATGATAAGGCAACAAAATTATACGAATGTTTATTTGAATATTTTGGGTGAACAAATATTTTCACTTCATGAAAAAGTTGATAAGCTCTTAAATAGTCTTAATAAGACTACTATTGCTGATAAGGGAAAACAGAAGGAAGTTGTTGCTACTCCAAGTATACAGCCTCCTCCTGAAATTCATGATTTTAAGATAAAACCCTTATCAGATTTAGAAAGACTTTTAGACGAAAAGTTTAAAGGTTTAAAACTTAGTCCTTTAATTGCAGAGGATGATAAATACTTGTCTAATATCGATTATAAGGCTCGTATAGCATCAGATATTAATAAGATTGATGAATATTATGCTGTTAAGCCGACCCAGAGGATGTACTACTATCCTCGTCCAACTCCTCAAGATGTTTTATTAGTGGAGCATGAACATGTTATTTCCAACAGTTATAGTGGTAAGGAAATATATGAATGGAATATTGACGGTTATAGTGAACGTCAAATTTATTGTACTATTCATAGAATGTTAATGTACAGCACTATCTGCAAGATTCATAAAAATACTGAAAGAGTTATTGCAGATATGATCATAGCTGGTTTCACTGGCCAGTTAAAAGGTTGGTGGGATAATTATTTGACTAATGTGCAGCGACATGCAATTCTAAGCGCTGTTAAGCAAGAAGGTGAAGATGAAGCACCTGTTGCTAATATAGTTTATACACTGGTTATTAATATTGTCGAACATTTTTCAGGAAGATGGATGGATAACAATGAGTCTATTCGTACCATGCTTCAAAACCTTAGATGCAAGACCCTAACCTCATTTAGGTGGTATAAAGATGTTTTTCTTTGCAGGGTCATGGAATTACCAGAAAGTAATGACTTTCATTGGAAGTCCAAATTTATAGATGGACTCCCTCCTCTTTTTGCAGAAAGAGTTAGAAAAGCTCTTAGGAAAGGGGAAACAAGTATAGATTATAATACTTATACTTATGGTAAACTAATTGGTACTTGTATGCAGGAAGGGTTAGCTTTATGTAATGAAATTCAGCTGAACCAGCAGATCAAGCGCCATGGTCTTAATGAAAGACAACAATTAGGAGAATTTTGTGGACAATTTGGTATGGATATTCCACAATCTTCTAAGAAGCCTCATAGGCATAAAAAGAAGCATAGAGACTTCCAACAGTGGAAGGAAAAGCGTCTACAAAAGAAGAATAGGCGCAAAAAGACCTTTAAGGAAAGGAAGGATTTTATCAAATCCAAAAACCCAAAAGCCTGTTATAAGTGTGGCAGAGTAGGTCATTTTTACAAAAATTGTAAGGTTAAGGAGAAGATTAAAGCCCTTAACATAGATGATGACCTTAGAGAATCTCTATATAAGATTTTATTAAATTCAGATCCAGAACCCGAGAATGATTCTGGTAAGGATAGTGATAGTTCTTCCAACCCCTCTTCAGATGAAGATATTAGGGTATTAGACGAAGAGAGTTATATCTCAACCAGCTCAGATGATGAATGTCAACCATGCCAAATAAGGCAACCTTGTATCAAAACCAAAGAAGACGATGAGTTTTATAAACTTGTTTCCCAGTTTAGTGAAAACCAAATTCAGGTTTTAGATGGTAATAACCTCGTAGATCTCTTTAAATATATTAAGGATCCAAATCTTAGGTCCCAGATTATAGACCAAATAGGTTCAAAACAGCAGCCCCAAGAAGAACCAACTGCTGTAGAAATTAGAGAACCTACAGGACCTTATACTATGGCTGGAGTCAAAAAACTCCTCCAAGAACGCCGGAATATTATAAGTACACCGGCCACCACCCAAGATCTAGAAAGAGAGGTTCATAACCTTAAGCAAGAAATTTCCATCCTTAGGAGACATCAAGTGACCTTAGACCATAGAGTCTCGCAATTGGAGGGAAAAGGAAAGCAAATCATAGAAACACCAGTTCCTAATACTAAGGAAGGACCTCCTGTTAATAACACTATAGAAACTGTTACTACGGAATAAGGTGGAAGTAGTGGTCCCAGTTCCAATTTTTTAATAAAATTAGAAACCATTACTTCTTTTAAATTTTTTATAAAAGTTACTCTTTTAATTGATTATAATTTCAAAAAAAGTTTATCATGCTTCCGGTTGATAGTGGAGCATTTAAGTTGTATACAAGAAGGATTAATACCTTCAAGATATTTTGAAAAAACTACTCATAGTTTAAGGTCTGCTAGTGGCCAAAAAATGGGTATTACTTATAAATTACCCAAAGCTTATATTTGCCAAGACAAAGTCTGTATTCCTGAAAACTTTGTATTGGTCAAAGATATTTCAAACCAAGTTATTTTGGGTACTCCATTCATCCATAAATTATTTCCTATTCAATGGATGGATGACAAAGGTTTTATAGGAACCTATGATAATAAACCTATTAAATTTGAGTTTATAACTGAACCCTTTTCAAGGATTTTAAATGAGATTAAAGACAGACTGATGAATAAGCATCAGCAAATCAATTTCCTTAAACAAGAAATTTATACTCTTCAAATTGAAGATATTTTACAAAATCCTAAATTACAGGATAAAATTGAATTGATAAAAAACTAATTTTCTCTACAAATTTGCAGTGATCATCCTAATGCTTTTTGGGACAGAAAAAGACATATTATCACTCTTCCATATGAAGAATCTTTTTCTGAAAATAATATTCAAAGCAAGACCATGTCAAATGAATTCAGAATATTTAGAATTATGCAAAACCGAGATTTCTTCTCTTTTACAAAAAGGTCTTATAAGATCTTCGAAATCTCCTTGGTCATGCACAGCTTTTTATGTCAATAAGCATGCTGAACAGGAACGAGGAGTTTCAAGATTAGTTATAAATTATAAACCCCTTAATAAGGTTTTAAAATGGATTAGATATCCTATTCCTAATAAAAAAGATTTATTAGATCGACTTCATAATGCGATTATATTTTCTAAATTTGATTTAAAGTCAGGTTATTGGCAGATCCAAATAGCCGAAGCAGATAAATATAAAACTGCTTTTAATGTTCCAATAGGACAATTTGAATGGAATGTCATGCCTTTTGGACTGAAGAATGCCCCTTCAGAATTCCAAAAGATTATGAATGATATTTTTATGGCTTATAGCAATTTTATCATTGTTTATATCGATGATATTTTAATATTTTCAAACACCATTGAAATGCATTTTAAACATCTTGATATATTCCAGAAAATTATTATTCAAAATGGTTTAGTAATATCTAAACCAAAAATGTCACTTTTTCAAACAAAAGTTAGATTTCTTGGTCATAATATTGAAAAAGGAAAAATTGTCCCTATTAATAGAAGTATAGAATTTGCTTCTAAATTTCCTGATATTATTACTGATAAAACCCAACTTCAAAGATTTCTTGGAAGTTTAAATTATATTTCGCCATTTTATAAAGCTTTGGCAAAAGATACATCTATTCTATATGATAGATTAAAAAAGATTCCAAAACCGTGGACTGATGCTCATACGCAAGCAGTTCAAAAAATCAAGGAAAAAGTTAATAATCTTCCTTGTCTTACTTTAGCCAATCCTAGTTGGTAAAAAATTATTGAAACCGATGCCTCTCGATATTGGCTATGGAGGAATACTTAAACAGATTTCTCCAAATGATAAACAAGAATATTTAGTCCAGTTTTATTCTGGCAAATGGAATAATAGCCAAAAGAACTATGCCACTGTAGCAAAAGAAATTCTTGCTATAGTTAAATGTGTTCTTAAATTTCAAGGTGATTTATATAATCAAAAGTTTCTAATAAAAACTGATTGCCAAGCAGCAAAATTTATGTTTAATAAAGATTGCAAACATGATGTTTCTAAACAAATGTTTGCCAGATGGCAAGCTCTTTTAGCACCATTTGATTTTGAAATTCATTATAAAAAGGGAATTGATAATAGTCTCCCTGATTTTCTCACTAGAGAATATTTAAGTTCATAACTGTCATCTTCTCATTTGCAGGATGAGACCCACACTGACACCTCCCTCTAATAGAGGAAGGGGAAGAGGACAAAAAGGAACGGGCAGAGGCACTGTTCTTGCTCAAATGGGCAACAAAAGGCTAATAGCCGACAAAATCGCTGATACTGCAGAAACTTCTGGTAATACCCAGAAACAAATCACTTTTGCTGATTATCTTGCTTTTATAGAAGCACAGAAAAAGGGGAATAATATGCCTCCATCATACTCCAGTGCCCTCGTAATTGATGATAATGAGGACATTGATTCATATGAAGAGAATACTCAAAGAGAGTTAATAATTCTCCTTGAGAATGATGATCTCCAATGGAAAGATGAACCTTGGCAAATAATGCAAAGGTATTTTGATACACAATCATACGCCACTCCGACTTATAAATATCGGATGAATTATGAAATGATCCTATCATATACGGGTCACCGAATTCCGCATTTTTATCCTCGCTAATAGCAAGAAAATTTATAATTTTTCAAAAATTATCATCAAAAAAGTATTTTCTCCAAATGAATGGGGAATAAGTCCGTTAAAGGATAGGATTATATCCACCCAACAAAAAGTCCCGCTAAATTTAATTATTGGGATTATGTTGAAAGCTTTAATAAAGCTCTTTTATATGAAAATCCTAATAGGAAACATTCATGGTTTATAAAAATTTGTGCCAATATTTATAAACAGGGCATACCAAATTGGTTTTATCAATGGTGGATTCATTATGGTCCAACAGTGAAATCTTTACCAGAACCCTTTAAAGGTTTATATACCGAATGGGTTGATGTTTCTCCAAAAATAATAGATTTGGAAAATAATATTACTTTCTCTGAGGAAATTTCTAATATGTATTTCTTCATTGAATTCTCTATTCCATGGATTATGAAATGGACAGTTGAAGTGGGTTATACCCCGCAAAATATGCCTTGCTTAAACAGATTTTTTATACAAAATTCTGGAAAAAATTATTACAAAAAACAAAAGATGGAACCATTCCAGGACAGGATTTAATAAATCAAATTAAGACAACCATTGCACAATATAAGGACTCCCTCAGCTCAAGGACAAAGGAAGCACCCAGTGCATTTGAGCAAATTGCTCGAAAAATTCAATTGAAAAAAGGACTAATTCCACCAGAACAGCTCATAGCCCAGTACATGGAGGAATTTAAGTCTAATGTAATGCAAAAGATCTTAATATGGAAGCTATTTCAGACACATCAATGGTGTCTGTAGGTCATACCACTGATAATGAAGAAGAAAAAGAAGAAGACTATAATAATCAAGTCTTAGCAGGAGAATCTCAAAGCCCGCCTAATACGTAGGACTTTGCACAATTCGTGGCCCAATTTCTTGGCCAAGAGGAAGAATCTTCCAGCTCAGCAAAAGACAAGGGCAAGTCACCGATGAAATGATGAGTGGTGGAACCCGCCACTAGGCGGCTACTTTCATAAAGTAGGAATGCTTTTTATAAAGCAGCTTTAATAATTAAAGTTGTAATTATTATGTTTTGCTTTTACTTTCGGCTACTTTTGGCCGCTTTTGCTTTTTCTTTACTTTTACTTTTTATCTGGCCATCATGTTGTCGGCCAATTACTTTTTCATTTTGTTGTTTTGTGTAATTGATCCGTTATATAAGGATCATTCCTCTCCGTTGTAGAGGCAAGTCTTGGATTCCTCCAAGCACGAGCTCTCTACTACTCTCCTCTGTAAAAATCTTTCTCTAATAAATAAAAAGGTTGTTCATATAAATCTTCTCCTGCTGAGCACAACCTCCATCTTTAAGGTATAATTTTTTATTTTTCTTTTATTTACTTTATTTTATAATTTAAGTTCATGTTTAGCCTTATAGGCTAAATACTCCGTTGAATTACGTCACACTAGACTATTAAGATCATGATAATAATGCTCTAATGCATCATGATCATGCCAAAACATGATGTTCAAGGTTAGGTGAGATTGACCCAGGTGGACTGTTCAAAACCAGGTGGTGGTCCTGTTTTCCGCCCGTTTAGCCGAGGGATGGCGTTTAAGGGCATGTTGGACTTGTTCTGGCAAGAACAACCCCAACGCCAGGGTCAATAGCCTAGTAAAGTAACTTGCTACCTAGATGGCATCATGTGGCGGCGCAATAACAACAACAACAACAACAACAACAATAATAATAATAATAATAATAATAATAATAATAATAATAATAATAATAATAATAATAATAATAATAATAATAATAATATCACAGCAACACCCACCATATCTTAATCAACAACTCCATCAAGCTAGACATTATCAATCCCAAACATTCCCTATCACTCCTTTATAACCCTAGCTATGGAACCATCCCGTGTCCATCCTCATACAATGCCTCTACACATCTTTACTACTTTTCATAGCAAGATTGCACTCATTACATATCAAGAACTATGATTCAAGTCAAGTCATGATTTAAAAAGAATCTACATTTTCCATATTTGCACCTCATGCCCCCCTTCTTTCCACAATCCAAGTCTTTCAACCCTTCAATAGTTTAAATAACATGGGAGAATCATAAAACTTACCATAATCACTTGGGAATAAGCCTTGAGGCACTCTACTCCATTAGAATGAAATCCTCCACTTGCATGCCAAGGAAATTCTTACCCTTCACAAACCCTAATAGGCTTCCTAGTGTATGAATCTCTTAAATCCTGGCTTTTGATCTTAATTTCTTGGCATAGATTGTTATAGAAATAGAGAGAGGGTTTTAGAGGGTTCTAGAGAGATATAGAGTCTGTATTGAGGAGAAATAATGAATTAAAATGTGGGAGCTTATATTTATACCCAGTGCTGGAAACTTCCAGATCGGCGGGTCGACGAGCAAGGTCGACGGCTCGTCGACGTGTGCCGTCGATTCTCTGCCTGAGATGTTTGATTGTAGAACCTCGTCGATGGTGGCAGGCAACGGCTCGTCGATGTGTCGACGGTTCGTCCCTTGGGCCGTCGACGCTGACTGGTGTCAGCAGTTTCCTGAACTGCTTCGTTTGCTCCGATTCGATTCGTTTCACTTCCAATTCCCTCGAAATGTCAAGAATACATACTTATACACCTTTACACATACCAAGCAAAATATCTCATGACCAAAACTCTGGTGCGGACTACCGTACCGAAGGCATACACCACCAATAAGTCGAAATCTCCTTGAAATAAAATGGGGGGTGTAACAGCACCCCCCAAAGTGATGCTTACGTAATAAGTTGGGAATTGCGTACCTTCTTCTTCCTGAAGGAAAACGCCACTTACCGCAACCTCGAGACTGCCAGGTACAAAAACAGTTGTTCGTCCGCCTTCGGTGTATGTAGCAAAGGTGGACTTGACAAGTATTGCTTCAACTCTTCCGAAGCTTGTTGACACTTTGGTGTCCACACGAAGTCATTCTTCTTTTTCAGTAGTGAAAAGAACCGATGACTTTTATCTGAAGACCGAGTGATAAATCTGCTCAAAGCCGCAATCCTCCCAGTTAGCCTTTGCACCACTTTCACATTATCGACCAGTTCAATATCTTTGATGGCTTTAATTTTGTCCGGGTTGATCTCTATTCCTCGATTTGACACCATGAAGCCCAAGAACTTGCCCGAGCCTACTCCGAAGGCACACTTTTTTGAATTCAACTTCATGTTGTATTTGCGAAGTATGTCAAAGGTATCCTGCAAATGCTTTAAATGGTCCTTTGTTTCCAGGTACTTGACTAGCATATCATCAATATAAACTTTCATTGTTTTCCCTATTTGTTCTTCGAACATCCGGTTAACTAGGCGTTAATAAGTTGCTCTAGCATTTTTTAGTCTGAATGCATTACATTCTAGCAATACGTGCCATATCTAGTTATAAAGGAAGTTCTCTCTTGGTCCTCCGGATCCATCTGAATCTAGTTATATCCGGAGTCCAAAAAACTTAGCATTTCATGCCCTGCCGTCGCATCAATCATTCGATCAATATGGGGCAAAGGAAGCGAATCCTTCAGGCATGCTTTATTTAAATCTTTATATTCTACGCACATTTAGAATTTATTTCCCTTCTCAGGTACAACTACTACGTTAGCTAACCAGTCCGGGTATCTGACAGATGGAACTTATTTTTAAAAGCTTTGTTACCTCTTCTTTGACGAATTCATGCTTAACTTCGGCCATTGGTCTCATTTTCTGCTTCACCGGGAGGAAATTTTTATCAAGACTTAGCTTGTGAGTTATCACCTCCGGTGGAATACCTGTCATGTCTAAATGGAACCATACAAAACAATCGGTGTTAGCTTGAAGAAATTCAATTAATGTTACACCTTGTAGTTTTATGCATTAAGATTCGTCGTACGTTAGCTGTCTTAATTTTGGACACTGGGATTTGCCTTCGAG